>NW_022437614.1:0-26936 GCF_009761245.1 Sapajus apella
TGTGGCGTCCTCTCGTTCTCTGCGCTTTCACTGAGAGCTACAATCCCGAGCTGCTAGTAATCGGCCATCTTGGATCTCTCTCTGGAAACTTTTAAAAAGGCATGATTGTATTTTGCTGTGTGAAAAGGACATGGGATTCTGGGGGATCAGGGTCAGAACAATAGGGTTTGGCTGTGTGTCCCTATGAAAAGTCATGTGGAATTGTAATCCCAAACGTTGAAGGTGGGCATAGGGGAAGTGATTTAATCATGAATAGGAGGTTGGTGGTGATGGAAGAAAAATGTGGTGGGTAGGATGGGGAGTAGCAGGTTGTCAGTAGGGTAGTGGGAGGGTGGGGGATGCTGGAAAGGGGGAGTAACCAGTTGCAGAGGCAGAGACTCATGGAAAACCTATACTAGGGCAGTGCACCTGTGGCTTTGCAGTGTTTAGCCTCTGCGGCTGCTTTCATGGGCTGGACTGGCGTTGAGAGCCTGTAGCTTTTCCACTTTGAGGGCGTAAACTATTGGTGGGTCTATGAATCTGGGGTGTGGAGGTTGGTGGCCCTCTGTGTGGGAGCTCCAAGCCCATATTTTCCTTCAGCACTTCTCTAGTAATAATTTTTCATGAGGCTCTGCCTCTGTAGCAGGCTTCTGCCTGAAAACAGTGGGAGTTGGGGTTGGGGGGCAGATCCTTCTCCAATGGTTAAGCAACAACTTCTGGATGCTGACCTTGTGATAGTTCTAAGGAAATCTGGCTGTATAACAGCATGTAGCACCTCTTTTCTCTCTGTGTCGCTCCTCCTTCTGCTGTATGAGACATCTCATTGCTCATTGACACTGTGGTATGATTGGAAGGCTCACTGAGTTCTCCCAGAGGCAGAAGCCACTATGCTTCCTTACAGCCTACAGAATCATGAGCAAATTATACTCCTTTTCTTTATGATCATAAGGAAAATTCATACTGTGTAGTGGATGTATAAAATGTCTTCAAAATGTTTTCCCTATTGTCTTGGCAATCAGCACTCAGCTTCTTTTCATTCAAGTATCTGAAGTTTTCTTAAATTTTCCCCCTGAAAATGGACTTGTCTTCTTTTACCACATTGCCAGGCTGCAAGAAAGATAGCTGAAAAGGTAGAATCAGGTTCAGAAGGAAATAGCAGACAGAGGTTGAGACAGTTTGGAGGGTTTCAAAGACAGGAAGATGAGGAAAAGTTTGAATCTTTGTAAAGAATTACTAAATAGCTGTGATCAGAAGGCTGACAGAAGGATGGACAGTGAGGGCCAGACTTAGGGTGTCTGGTGATGAAAATGAGGAACTTACTGGGAACACCAGCCAAGGTTACTTTTGTTTTGCTGTAGCAAAGAATGGGGCTGCATGGTGACCCTGCCCAGAAGATCTGTGAAGCTTTGAACTTGAGGGTGGTGATTTAGCAGGTATCTGGTGGAACGAGCTTCTAGGCAGCATGGCTCAAGAGGTGTCCTGTCTTCATCGATTAGCCTGTGCTCTTATGTGTGACCGAGGAAATGACCCCTGGTTGGGACTTAAATTTAAATGAGAAACAGAACTCAAAGTGTGGAAAATTTGCAGCCTGGACAAGTTGTCAAAAAGAAAAGCTGATTTTCAGGGGGGAATTTAGGAAAGCTTCAGAAATTTGCCTAAAAAGGAGCACAATGCTAACAGCCAAGAAGATAGGGGAAAGGCCTTGAAGGCATTGTACAGACCTTTGCAGTAGCCCTTACAGTCACAAGCATGGGTGAGTGGGGGGAGGCTAGGAGAGAAGAACGGTTTCCTGGGCCAGTCCCATGACCACTCTCTATGTGTAGCCTCAGGAAACTGCTGCCTGCATCTCTGCATCTCCAACTTCAGCTGCAGCCATGGCTGAAAGATGCACAGGTATACCTTGGGTCACTGTTTCAGAGGACAGGCTAGAGGCCTTGGTAACTTCCTCATGGTGTTAAGCCACTGGGTGGACAAAGCATGAGACTAGAGGCTTGGGATCCTCTGTATAGGTTTTGGAAGATGTATGAAAATGCCTGAGTGTCCAGGGAAAATTATGCCAAAAAGGCAAAGCCTCATAAAAAACCTCGACTAGGGCTGTGTAGAAGAAAATATGGGGTGGCAGCGCCTGCACTGAAGGCCACCGTCATACAGACCCCAAATTTGTAGATCCCCCCAACAGCTTGTACCCTCAGTGGGGAAAAGCTACTGGCACTCAACATCAGCCCAGCCCATGAGGACAGCCATGGGGAATAAACCCTGCAAAGCCACAGGTGCGGAGTGCCCAAGGCCTTGGGAGCCCAGCCCTCACAACCCTGTGTCCTGGATGTGGAACAGAGTTTCAAAAAGAGGGATTTTGGAGCCACAGAACTGAATGACTGGCCTTCTGGGTTTGAAGTTTCATGGGGCTTGTAAGTCCTATCTTTGTGTTTTGTTCTTCTTTCTGGCAAAATGTTTCCTTTTGCCAGAAAGGAATGTTTACCCATTGCCTATACAACCATTGTACCTTGGAAGTAGGTGCTTTAGCTTGCTTTATATTTCTTTTTTTTTTTTGTTTTCCTCATTTTTTTGAGACGGAGTTTCACTCTTGTTACCCAGGCTGGAGTGCAATGGCGCGATCTCGGCTCACCGCAACCTCCGCCTCCTGGGTTCAGGCAATTCTCCTGCCTCAGCCTCCTGAGTAGCTGGGACTACAGGCACGCGCCACCATGCCCAGCTGATTTTTTGTATTTTTAGTAGAGACGGGGTTTCACTATGTTGACCAGGATGGTCCCGATCTCTTGACCTCGTGATCCACCCGCCTCGGCCTCCCAAAGTGCTGGGATTACAGGCTTGAGCCACCGCGCCCGGCCTAGCTTGCTTTATATTTCATTGATTCATGGGCCTAAGGGACTGTAGCCTTGTGTCAGATGAGACTTTAAGCTTTGGACAGTTATATAAATGCTGGGATAATATGAGACTTTGGGGGACTGTAGGGAAGGCATCATTGTATTTTGCTATGTGAGAAGAACATGAATTTGGGGAGCCAGGACAGAATAATAAAATTTAGCTCTGTGTCCCTATCAAAACTCATGTGGTATTATAATGGGAAATGTTAAAGGTGGGGCCTGGTGGAAAGTAATTTAATCGTGGTGGAGAGTGGGGGTTGGAAGGTGTGGGGTAGGCAGAATATGGGATTATGGCAGGAGTGAGGGATGAATGATTCACAAATGATTAAACTCCATCTTCTCACTGCTGTCCTTGTGATAGCGAGTTCTCTTCATGATTTTGGTGCTGTGAGATTGAATGGATACTGGCCTTCTTGATTTCAGACTTGCCTTGGGCCTGTGGTCCCATTTGTGTTATTTTTCCTGGGAAATTTCTTCCTTTTGGATTGAGAAATCTTACCCAATACCTCTATCATCATTGCTCTTTGAAAGAAAAAAACTTCCTTTTAAATTCAAGGACTCATAGGCAGAAGGGACTGTTACCTTGACTCAGATACCATGTTGAACTCTTTACATTTGAGTTAATGCTTGAATGAATGAAGACTTTTGGAAACTTTTGAAAAGGCATGATTGTATTTTGCTGTGTGAGAAGGACATGAGATTCTGGGGGATCAGGGTCAGAATAATAGGGTTTGGCTGTGTTTCCCTACCACAACTCATGTGAATTGTAATCCTGAATGTTGGAGGTGGGGCCTGGTGGGAGGTGATGTATTTATAAATGGGAGGGGGTTGAAAGTGGAAGGAAAAGGGGTAGGCAGGGTAGGGAGCAGGAGTAGGTTGGCAGTAGGGTGGTGGGAGGGTAGCTGGTAGTAGGAAGGGAGAATAGTCTGCTGCAGAGGCAGAGACTCATGGAAAACCTCTACTAGGGCAGTGCACCTGTGGCTTTGCTGGGTGGTTCAGCCCCCGCAGCTGAGCTGCTTTTATGGATTGGGCTGATGTCGAGTGCTGTAGCTTTTTCTTTTTTTTTTCTCTTTCTTTCTTTTTTTTTTTTTTTTTTTTGAGATGGAGTTTCGCTCTTGTTACCCAGACTGGAGTGCAATGGCGCGATCTCGGCTCACCGCAACCTCCACCTCCTGGGTTCAAGCAATTCTCCTGCCTCAGCCTCCCAAGTAGCTGGGACTACAGGTGTGTGCCACCACGCCCAGCTAATTTTTTGTATTTTTAGTAGAGACGGGGTTTCACCATGTTGACCAGGATGGTCTCGATCTCTTGACCTCGTGATCCACCTGCCTCGGCCTCCCAAAGTGCTGGATTATAGGCGTGAGCCACCGCACCCAGCCAGCCTGTAGCTTTTTAATACTGAGGGTGCATGCTGTTGGTGGGTCTATAAATCCAGGGTCTGGAGAATGGTGGCCTCCTGGCTGGGGGATCCAAGCCCATATTTTCTTTCTGCACTGCTTTAGTAGAGGTTCTCCAAGAGGCTCTGCCTCTGCAGGAGACTTCTGCCTGGAAACGGCTGGGGGTGGATGTGGGTGGTGGATCCTTCCCCACTGGTTAATCTTCTTGATGCTGATCTTTTGATAGTGAATTCTCATGAGATCTGGTTGTATAACACGGTGTCGTATCTCTTTCCTCTCTCTGTCTTACTCCTGCTACATGAAACATCTCATTCTGCTTGGCCTTCTGGTATGGTTAGAAGGCTTCCTGAGTCCTCCCAGAAGCAGAAGCCACTATCCTTCCTTTACAATCTGCAGAACGATGAGCCAAATAAACCTCTTTTTTAAATACTATTACAGAAAAATGATACTGTAGAGTGGAGCTAGGAAATGTCCTCAAGGTTTGTTTGTTTGTTTGTTTTTAATCATTTCTTGACTATTAGCAATTGGATTCTTTTATATCCAAATATCTGAAGCCTTCTTGAATTTTCCCCCTGAAAATTGATATTTCTTTTTTACCACATTCCCAGGATGAGACCAAGATAGCTGAAAATGTAGAGCAGGTTCAGAAGCAGGTAAGGGCCAGAGGTTGGAGAGTTTCAAGGGCTTAGAAGATGACAGTAAAATAAGGGAAAGTTTGGACCATTGTAGACTTATTAAGTAGTTGTGATCAACAGACTGAAGAATGTACAGTGAAGGACAGGCTTAGGTGGTCTCAGATGAAAATGAGGAACTTACTGAGAACAGAAGCCAAGATTACTTTTGTTTTGCCATAGCAAAGAACGTGGCTGCATGGTACCTCTGCCATGGAGACTTGTGAAACTTTGAACTTGAGGGTGATAATTCAGGTAGTATGTTGTGAAATGAACTTCTAAGCAGCAAAGCTCAAGAGGCTTCCTACCTGTATTGAACACCCTGTGCGCTTATGTGTGACCAAAGAAATAATGTCAAGTTGAAACCTAAATGAGAAGCAGAGCTCCAAAGTTTTGAAAATTTTCAGCCTAGCCAAGTGGTCCAAAAGAAAATTCAAGAAGGAGAATTTCAGAGGGAAAATTCAAGAAGTCTTTGGAGATTTGCATAAAATAGAGCCCAGTGCTAATAGCCAGACAATGGGGATAAGGCCTTGAAGCCATTTCAGAGAACTTTGCAGCAGCCCTTGATGTCATAGACCTTGAGATTTAGGAGAGAAGAATGGTTTCCTGGGGCAGCCCCATGGTCCTACTGCTGTGTGCACTCTCTGGACACTGCTGCCTGCATCCCTGCAGCTCCACCAGCTCTGCCATGACTCAAAAATGTACAGGTACAGTTTGGTTCACTGCTTCAAGAAGGTGTAATTTTGGTGGGAGGCAGGGGCAGAATAATATGATTTGGGTGTTTTTCTACTAAAACTGATGTCATTTGTAATATTTTATGTTGGTGGTTGGGCCTGGAGGCAGATGACTTAATCATGGATCCCGAGCTGGGGAGAGGTGAAAGGTAGAGGTGGTGTTGAGAGTTTTCAGGACTAGGGTTGGGGGTTTGGGGTTTGTTTGGAGACAGGGGTATTGTACATTTTGAGGGTGTGGGAGCAGGGGTGGATCTTTTATAAATGCTTAGTACCATCTCCTTAATGCTGTCCTCACGATACTGAGTTCTCATGAGATCTAGTTTCTTCCTTTTTTTTTAAATTTATTTTATTGCATTTTAGGTTTTGGGGTACACATGAAGAACATGTAAGACTGCTGCATAGGTACACACGTGGCAGTGTGGTTTGCTGCCTTCCTCCCCATCACCTACATCTGGCATCTCTCCCCATGCTATCTCTCCCCAACTCCCCACCCCCCACCATCCCTCCCCTATTTCCCCCCAACAGACCCCAGTGTGTAGTGCTCCCCTCCCTGTGTCCATGTGTTCTCATTGTTCAACACCCACCTATGGGTGAGAACATGTGGTGTTTGATCTTCTGCTCTTCTGTCAGTTTGCTGAGAATGATGGTTTCCAGGTTTATCCATGTCCCTACAAAGGACACAAACTCATCGTTTTTGATGGCTGCATAATATTCCATGGTGTATATGTGCCACATTTTCCCTGTCTAGTCTATCATCGATGGGCATTTGGGTTGGTTCCAGGTCTTTGCTATTGTAAACAGTGCTGCAATGAACATTCGTGTGCACGTGTCCTTATAGTAGAACGATTTGTAATCCTTTGGATATATACCCAGTAATGGGATTGCTGGGTCAAATGGAATTTCTATTTCTAGGTCCTTGAGGAATCGCCACACTGTCGTCCACAATGGTTGAACTAATTTACACTCCCACCAACAGTGTAAAAGTGTTCCTATTTCTCCACATCCTTTCCAGCATCTGTTGTCTCTAGATTTTTTAATGATCGCCATTCTAACTGGCGTGAGATGGTATCTCAATGTAGTTTTGATTTGGGAGATCTAGTTTCTCAAATGTGTGTGGCACCTCTTTCCTCTCTGTGTCTTGCTCTTACTTGGGCCATATGAGACCTTTCTTTGCTCTTTGGCCTTCTGGTATGATTGGGAGGCTTCCTGAGTCCTCCCAGAGGCAGAAGCCACTATGCCTCCTTTACAGCCTGCAGAACTGTGAGCCAATTAAACCTTTTTTTAATTTTGTTATCATACGGAAAGTCGGTACTGTGGAGTGGAGCTCTGAAATACCTTCAAGGCCCCTTTTTTCACTGTCTTGGCTATTGGCACTCAGGTTTTGTTTTGTGCATATATCTGAAGCCTTCTTGAATTTTCCCCCTGAAAATGGACTTTTCTTCTTTTACCACATTGCCTGGCTTTGACAAAGATACCTGAAAATGTACAAGCAGGTTCAAAAGTGGGTAACAGACAGACGTTGGAGAGTTTGGAGGGCTTAGAAGAAGACAGGAAAATAAAAGAGAGTTTTGACAATTGCAGAGACTTGTTAAAAAGTTGTGGTCAAAAGGCTGACAGAGATGAAGGCCAAGCTGAGGAGGTCTCAGATGGAAATCAGGAACTTACTGGGAACAGGAGCCAAGGTTACTTTTGTTTTGCTTTAGCAAAAAAAGTGGCTGCATGGTCCCCTGCCCTGGAGATCTGTGAAACTTTGAACTTGAAGGTGATGATTTAGGGTGTAACTGGTGGAATGAACTTCTAAGCAGCGAAGCTGAAGAACTGTCCTGCCTGAGCTGAACAACCTGTGTGACCAAATAAATGAACTTATATTTAAATGAGAAGCGGAGCTTAAAAGTTTGGTAGATTTGCAGCCTTTCTTCTCAAGTTACGCATTTTGAGAAGCATGGAGGTTTGAAGGGGCTGGGGCAGAATAATATGGTTTGGCATCATGTCCTTGCCAAAGCTAATGTCAAACTTTAATTTTTAATGATCAAGTTTGCACAGGTAGGTGTTGCTTGAGTCACGTGGGTGTGTTATTAATGAATGGCTTAGCACCATGCCCTTGATGCTGTTCTTCCTGCTAGTGAGTTTTCATGAGATCTGCTTGTGTACAAGTGTGTATACCTCTTTTCTTTTCTTTTTTTGTTTTGTTTCTGTGCTTGTTATATGAGATGCCTCAGTCTTTTTTTTTTTTTTTTTTTTTTTGGTCCTCTTTTCCAACTTGAAGTTTTGTGGGGTCTCTCAGAGGCAGAAACTACTATTCTTTGTGTATAGCCTGCAGAACTGTGAGCCAGTTAAAACTCTTTCATATGATGACCCTGAAAATTGGTGTTGAGGAATGGAGCATTTGGCTAAAGATATCTGACAATTTGGGAACAGGTTTGGGTCTGGGCAGTGGGCAGGGGTTGTAGTTTGCCCTGCTCAGTAGGGGATGGGAATTTAAGGGAAAGTTTGAAAGATCTTTGAAATTGTTTAAATGGTTGTGACCAAAATGTTGGCAGGAATACTGACAGTGAAGGCCAGGTTAGGTGGTCTCAAAGGGAAATGAGAAAGTTAGTGGGAACTGAAACAAAGGTCACTTTTGTTCTGCCTCAGCCAAAAATGTGCTGCTTGGTGCCCATTTTCTAGGGATCTTTAATACTTTGAACTTAAGTGTGATGATTTAGGGTATCTAGCATAATTTATAAACAGTGAAGCACTCAAGAAGTAGTGTGTCTGCTTCTAATTGCCTGTCTTCATAGGAGGAAGCATAGAAATGACCTAAAGTTTGAACTTATTTTTAAAGGGGAAGCAGAGATTAAAAGTTTGGAATATATGTAGTCTGGTCATGCGGTGGAACAGAAAGCCCATTTTTAGGGGAGTGATTTTGGAAGACTTCAGAAATTGGCATAAGTAAAAAGGAGCCACGTGGTAGTGGCCAAGACAATGGGGGAAAAGGCCTCCATGGCATTTCAGAGAGCTTTGCAGCATCTTATTTTGTCACAGGTTCTGAGGCCTAGGAGAAAAGAATGGTTTCATGGGCAAGGCCCAGGGCATCACATCCCTGCACAGCCTCAGGAGACTGCTTCTTGCATTTAATCTTCTTTCTCTCCAGCTCAAGACATGTCTGAAAGGGTCCCAGGTGCAGCTCAGCTTACTTCTTCAGAGGTATAAAGCTAGAAGCCTTGGTGCTGTCAATGTAGTTTTAAGCCTTCAGGTGCACAGAGTACAGGCGTGGAGGCTTGGAGGCTCCACCTAGAGCCTCCAACTAGATTTCAGAGGATGTATGCAAAAGACAGTGTCCAGGAGAAAGCCTGCTGCAGAGGTGGGGCTGTCACGGCGAATTTCTGCTACGGCAGTGCAGAAGGAACATGTGGGGTTGAACCCCTTCCTCAGAGTTTCCACTGGAGTACCGCCCGGGGATTCTGTGAGAAGGGGGCCACCATCCTCCCGATGGTAGTTCCACCAACAGCTTACAACCCGCATGTGGAAAAGCCACTGGTACTTAACGCTGCTTAGCCTGTGAGAGCAGATGTGGGAGAGAAACCTGTAAATCCACAGAAGCAGAGCCCTTGGGAGCCCACCCCTCACACCAGTGTGCCCTCAATTTGCGACATGGAGTCAAGATTAGTTTGGAGCTTCAACATTTTATGATTTCCCTGCTAGAATTTAGACTTGCATGAGGCCTGTAGTCCTGGTTTTTTGTTTGTTTTTTTTTCCAGCAAATTTTTTCCTTTTGGATTGGGAATGTTGAATGACTGCCTGTACCCTCATTATATCTTGGAAGTAACTAACTCATTTTTTATTTTAGACTCTCATAGGTGAATAGAAGTCTAGCCTGGTCTCAGATGAGACTGAATGTTTGATTTTTGTGTTAATCCTGGAAGGAATTAAGACTTTTGGAGACTATTGGGAAGGCATGATTGTATTTTACAGTGTGAGAAGGCCATGAGATTGTGCAGTTGGGGCAAAATAATATGGTTTGCCTGTCACCTGATCAGCAAGGCCAGGTCAGTGGCAACCTGATCAGTGGAGTCTGGTCAATGGGGACCTGGTTAATAAAAACCTGGTCAATGGGGGCTTGATGAGTGAGATCCTCATTCAGTGAAGGCCTACGCAGTGAAGTTAGTCACTTGAGATTTGGCCAGTGGACAAATGGTCACTTTGGCTTTGCCAGTGGGGGCTTGGTCACAGGGACGTGGTCAGTGAGGCCTATGTAGTAGGGGCATGGTGAGCATGGTGCTGCTTAGAGAGGGTATCATTAGGAGGATCTAGTAGCAGGGATCTTGGTGAGTGGGTACCTAGTGGCAGCCAGTTATTTGATATCTGGTCAGTGCCAACCTAGGCTGCAGGGGTTTGGTCAGTACAGACCTGGTCATCTGGAGCTTAGTGGTGGCCTTGTAAGCATGGGCTTGGTCACTGGTGACCAGGTGAAGGGGTGCTATTCAGTGGAGGCCTGGACACATGAGACATAGTCAGCAGAACCTGCTGGGCATGTCCTCATCAGTGAGGCCCTTGTCAGTGGGGCCCTGGTCAGGACAGCCTGGTAAGTGGAACCTAATCAGTGGGGACCTGGTCAGAGAACACTTGGTTAGTGGTGGCTTTTGTAGCACTGGTCTAATCAGTGGTGACCTGGTCAGCGGGGAGCTGAGCAGTGGGTGCCTGTTTAGTGAGGCCTACTCACTAGGGTCCCAGTCAGGGTCATCTGGTCACCTCAGGCCTGGTCAATGGCAGCTTGTTCTCTGGAGGCGTGGTCAGTGTGGCCTCATCTGTGGGGCCAGGCAATGGGGTCATGATTGGTGGAACCTAATCAGTGGGCATTGTCAGTAAGGACCTCATCAGTGAGGCTTTGTCAGTAAAGACCTGGTCAGTGAGGCCTTGTCAGTGAGGCCTTGTCAGTAAGGTCCTGGTCAGTGGAATCCTAGTCATTGTGGATCTGGCAGCAGAGGCCTGGTTAGTGGGGCCTGGTGATGGGGATGTGATCAAGGAGGACCTGATGTGTGGGATCTGGTCAACAGGAACCTGGTCAGTGGAGGCTGCTGAGCACTGCTGACAGATTCCAGGTGCAATGCACATTATGGAGGGCCCTGTGGACAGCTGGGATGGCCCAGTGGTGCCCAATGGCCCAGTCAAAATTGGAAAAAGCAGGTATTTTGATGGGCCTGGGAGATCTTGCTCAGAAATTTTGACAGGACAAAGGTAAAGGAAGGGCCACAGTGGCCGGAGAGATGGTCACAGCCTATGTGCTGCACAGGATGGAGAAAGTCAGGGAACAGGCAGGGTGGACAGCTGGTATGCAGGGAGAGGTAGGGGCATGCTGGGAGGTCAGACCCTGTGAGGACTCTTGGGGCCTCAGATAGGGTGGGCTCCAGGTGCACCCTCAGTGCACTGGGCAGGTCTCAGCCCAGTCTCCCTAGACCCCAGCTGGGTGATGTGTTCATTCCCTGGGGATCCTGCAGAGAGCACAGCCTCCAGCCCAGGTGGTGCAGCTTGACCTCTCCATGGGCCTGGAGCATCCCCTGCTAGCCCTCCACTCCCTCTTCTCCCAGGTCCTGCTTTCCAGTGTCAGCCAGCAGGGAGGTCCTGTCCTCTCTTCCCTATGCGTCTTCTGGGGTGAAACTTGCAGTGGATTGGGAACAGGGATCGTGCTTCCCTCAGGCCCACTTAGGGAGGAGACTGGCGGGAGCCTATCACTGGTCCTCACCGCTGTTTTGGTTGCCTTTGAGTAAGATGGATCAGTAAGTGCCCTGAAGGTGAAGGCAAGAGACTCCCTGCTGTGTGGGAGGCTAGTCTAGGGATGGAGGACTTGACAGGTCTTCCCAGTCTGTCAAGCCTAGGCATCACTTTCCTGTCTCAGGACTCAGAAAGTCCAGTCCTGAGATGGGATGGTGCTGTCCAAGGTGGGTGGCCGGGGCCTGAGAGCAAGCCCCCATGAAGTGACCACATCACCCAGCTGGGGTCCAGGGAGCCTGGCCTGAGGCCTGCCCAGTGCAAAGGGTACACTTGGAGTCCACTCCACCTGATACTCTCACAGCCCTTGCAGGGTCTGGCCTCCCAGCTTGCACCTGACTCTCCCTGCACCCCACTGCCCACCCTGCCTGTTCCCTGACTTTCTTCATCCTGTCCAGCAGTATGGGTGGGACAGGAGAACAGCCTGTGTGCACGTGTGGTGGCAAGTAGGAGTAACACATCATCCCTGGGAAGCGCCATGTTTCCTGCCAAACCCAACCCCAAAACTCTGTCTCTGAGGCGGTTTTACCAAACCCAAAACCCAGAACCATGACTGTGGCTCAGGGGTCAGCACCTGCTAGTGCCAAGATACTACAGGGAGACTGGGACCTGACCAAAGCCCATGGTGTTTGTGACCTGAGTCTTGGGGCCATAAGGCCAGGCCACCAATGGCCATTGGGCCATAGGGGCTCAGCCCCAGGGCTTGTCCTTCTTTGGCTCCTTCTGATTCAGTCTTCTCAGGGCCCTGGAGCCCAATACCCAGCATCCAAGGTCCCCTCTAGGAATCCTGGCGGCTCGGCTTACTATATCATGTTTCATCTGAAAGCAAAAATGTGAGGCTGGATGCACAGAAAGATGACTCGGAGTGCTTAATGACTAGAAGAAATCTAACAGCAGCCAGAAGGTAATGTGGGGAGGGTTGGACCTCCATGACAGGTAGAGCCAGGAGTACAGGCACCCAGTGCTGTGGCCTGGCACCACCTGCCTCTCAGAGGGTAGGTGGCACACTGTCCTTATGTGGAGGACAGCAGGCGTGGCCACCTGACCTAAATAAAAAAAAGGTCCAGATCAGAGTTCCCAACTCTGAGTACTTACCCACTCTCCGAATCATGGGAGGGGAGGCCTGGTCCTAGGTAGACCTGAGCTCTGAGTAACTGCGGAGCCCAAGGCTGGAAACCTCCAGAATTCTCTAGCCCCTGATCCTCCCTGGGGTCCCACTGTGGCCTATCTTACCAGAGCACTCTTCTGTGTGTAGGTGTCTTGGTAGCTCTACAAGGGAGTCCTCTTTCAGGTGTGGGCTGGGGATGGTCACTCCTGCTGGTTGTCTAAAAGGTGGAAACCAAGGACCTAGGGAAATACCAGGAACAGCCTTTTGACACTCATCCAGAGCAGGACGAACAGGCAAGTGTTATCAGGAGCCCAGGTCTCCAGGTGGAGGGAATGTCAACCCTGCAGTAGAAGTAGAGGCCCCTCACACATCCTAGGCACAGATGGTAATGTAGGCACCGCAGGTAAGCTGGGCTTGGTACCCCTCTCTGGCTTCAGAAAGAGGTCAAACGAGAAGCTTTATACAGAATAAACCTTTCCTTCCAGAAGCACTGCTGTCTGGTGGTTGCCATTTGTGGCAGTGAGACTTTTACTTGTTCTGAGGCTGGGCTGGTTTCTCCTCTTAGTCCTGCCCCACAGACCATAAAGAAGAACAGCAAGAGGTTCCCAGAAAACATCCACAAATGGCCCTGGACGTAAGCTACACTCTGAGAAATATGTCATGCTCCAGGTGAGCTAAGGCATCAGGTAAGGCCTATGAGGCTGGAGGATCCCAGGGCAGGTGGTGCAATCCATAGCTGTGGAAGCTTCCCATGGGAATTGGGAGGTCCCAAGGCAGAGAAAGGGATTCCACAGGAGAATCACAGAGAAGTCACAGAGCCACCAGGGGCTCTCCTGGCCCAGGGAGCAGTCAACACCATGGACTGAACACCTGCTGGGCTCCAAGCCCTGGGCCAGGCTGGGCCTGTGGGGCCAGGAGGCAGCTCAGAGTGGAAGTCAGAGAGAGAAGTGTGCTCAGAGGGCACTCGTTTCTGGATGTAATGTGGTCCTGGGATTCTGTCTGGGAAGTGCTTCCAGGGTTTCATATGTGTTATGGCGCTACTTCCTCTCCCCAGCCTCACCCTGCAGGAATTCCAGTGAATATATTGCCACCATCTTGAATCTCAGTGCCCTCATAGTGCAATGGCACCAGCAGATCTGCCTGTGCATGGACTTTCTGTACTACCTACTCCTGAGGGCTGATGCTTCTGCAGGGCTTATGACTGACTTGGTACACAACTTCAGATGCCATCATCCTGGAGCAGCACTGCGCCCTCACTAGCCAGGGTGTTGATGACTTCCTCAAGGCCAAGGCCACGTTCTAGACTTTGGACTTCATTGATGCACTTGTGCTGAGCGAGGTGGGCTTCTCTGGTATCTTAATTCAGGAGGTAGAATGGAGCTTGAGATCAAGTGTCTGATCAAAGAACTTGAACTTGATCTGGAGGGCTCTGGGGGAGCCATGAAAGGTGCTGGATAATGAACTTGATCTGGAGGGCTCTGGGGGAGCCATGAAAGATGCTGGATAAAGGAGGGACAGCCAGATACATTTTAGAGATGACTGTAGAAGGCTGCCTGGAAGGAATGAACAAGAGCCAGGAGACCAGGGAGGGTGCTTGTGGGGCAGGTCTGGAGATGGCAAGGGAGGAATCCTGCCTGGATGACTTCAGGGACTGTCTCAGGTTACACTCAGGTGCCCTCAGAGCTAGTGCTTTCAGAGGGCTTGTCTCCAGGATGAAAATGGGAAGGAGTTGTCAGAAGAGGATATATAAATGGAGGCTGGCATCTTCATAAGCGCCAGTGGTAATCCCGGTGTGGGAATACTGTGGGAACAGGGGTATCTTGATCCCAGGGACATGGTGGATACACCCTACATTACTCCATTCTGCCCATGCTCGCTTGTTTGCTTGCTTTCCTTCCTTTTTCTTTTTCTTTCTTTTCTCTTTTTCTTTTTCTTTTCTCTCATAGGAGAGAAGGCTTTTTGTGCAGATGCCCAGGACAATTTGCACAAAAAAGAGAATGATTTATCACTGAGCCCAGCACACAGATAATGTGACTCTCCTGCCAATTCCTTGCCCTCATAAATAATTGTGACATATCCCTAGAGAACGGCCAAGTAATATGATTTCTCCTGCTTGCTCCCTAGCTGCAAGTAGGATTGTGACATATATCTTAGCGAAGTTTACAGGTGTGACGATGACTTTTATTCCTCAAACCAGCCAATATGGATAATACTGTGAGCATTCTCTTTGTTCGAAGGTAATAGAGGGTTACCACTTTATTGCATATCATTTAAAAACCTTGGGTGGAACAGAGTGTCAATACAAAGCCCAGCACAGAGGTGAAATTGTGTTTTACATACACACACCCTGCCAACCATTTCATTCATTACATTCACACGTGAGCCACGCCCTCTGACGAAGTTTTAAATCTCACACGGGAATGCAGCTTACAATTGGAATGATGACTTTCATATACGAAGATATGGCCACACTTGGAATGGTAACTCATTTCTTTTTTTCTTTTTTTTTTTTCAGGAACTGCCAAAGTTTTAGTGTTTAATAATGAATAGCACAACTGACCAAGGTGCAAGATGTAAAGATACCATGTTCAAGAAACTGGGGGGTAAATCACTCTATAAACTAACTATATAGTATGTGATAGGAATGCATACTTTATAATATAAAACCTGTCTACACATAGTAGTTAGCTGAAAAAGCCATTCAATCTTCTCTTGGCTTGGAAAGATGGTGTTCGAAATTCCAGTACATATTATTAGCAACCTTCAACTCGTGTGTGGCAGATATTTTGTTTTCACCTTCCAGTTCTTCAACCCCAGCCTGTGTCATGAGGTCTGCGATGTTCTTCTCCAGATCGTCAGTGCGACTACTCGTATCATTAATTCTCCCAATCTGCTCCTGCAGCAGATGCAGGTCTGAAATTTATCTTGCATCTGCTGCCGGAGTATCTGCACCACCAAGCTGAGGTCCTGCATGGTCTTGGGGTCAGTCTCAGCCATCTCCCCGATGCCCAGCTTGGCAGTCTGGTAACTCATTTCTAAATCCACTCATAGGCGGGACTCTCCTATCTGGACCGAGCTAACTGGAGTTATGTTGACTCCCATATCTTGGCTTAGGGCTACAGGTACCATCACTGATCCATTCCAGCATGAATTTCTAAGCGTGAATTGTGACACTAATGCACACTGTATAATGCCATCAGTTGGCACAGAGAATGTTTTCACAGGGCCCAGCAGACACGTGAGATTGTGACACTCATATGAACACAAAGCTGAAAGTAAAGATGATCAACCTCCTACATCAACATAGTGCACTCTGAATCTCACACCCAGAGGCAGTCAGAAGATTTTTTTTAAAAAGGCTGTTGTAGATAAATGTGGTCCACAGGTGGATTGGTGTCTCTCAGACCAGAATTCAGCACTCCAAGAAGGCTGGGACTTCACTAAGTAAACACAGTCTGCAATAGAAATTGAGACTCTGATGCATAGATCCGGTTCACTGATGAATAGATCCGGTTCACTGATGAATAGATCCGGTTCACTGATGGGATTGTGCCTCATGTAGCTGGTCCCAACATTCAGGATGTGTTGACTCCCATACCTAAACTGGGAGATGTGCAGGTTGTTCATCTCATCCCTGGACCTTCCTGCTGGTGCGATTGTGACATATCATGTGCCCAGCACCCAGCATGATTTGAGTCTCCCACCTGAACCCAGCCCACAGATGAAATTGTGACATATCACTGGACCCAGAACCTAGGTGATGTTACTCGTTTCTTCTGCCTTGGCCCTGCATACATGGAGCACATGTTTCTAGACCCTGCACTCAGCACTCAGGTTATATGTCTCTTCTACCTGTGCCCAGATTGTATGGGTCATTGTGACATATTTTTTGGTATGAGAATAATATTTCTTAGTTATTCACCTAGGTGATGTGACTCTCCTTTTCTGCCTGAGCACTGCACACAGCTGACATTGTGACACTGATACGCACACCCAACAAGCAGTATAGACTCCTCATCCCACATGAACACAGCCGGCTGTTGAGGTTGAGTCTCCTACCCAAAGCCAGCCAAAAGTTGCCTGGGGTCTGCCTGCAGGGAGCATTTTGACATATCTATGTGCCAATTGCACAGGTAATGTGAACCTTTTCTACTGCCTGGTTTCTGCTCACAGGGAAGATTATGACTTATCAGTGGGCCAACATCTAATTGATGTGACTTTTTCTGAGGTTCTGCCTACAGGGGAGATTGTGACATATTGCGGGGCTTGGCACCAAGGTGATTTGAGACTTCTGCCTGGATTCTGCCTTGTAGGGACATTGCGGCGTAGCTCTGAGCCGATCACCTAGATAATGTGACTTTCCTCCTTTCTTATGTGAACTGTGCCCATGGAATAGATTGTGGCATATCTCTAGGACCAGTTTCATTAAAAGCAAACAAACAAAAAAACAAATAACAAAAAAGGCAGTTACTTATGACTGGCCCCAGCACACAGGTGACGGGGGGCATGGAGACATTTCTCTGGGCCCATCATCTAGATGATGTGACTCTTTTCTTCATAGGACACGTCCACGTGAGGAATGTGACATATTGCTGGGCCCAGCATCTATGTGATGCATCACACCTCTCATGCCTGTCTCTTTCAACTGGAGTGATTGACATGAAGCTGGCCCAACTCCTAAGTTATGTGACTTTTTTTTTCCTTCTGAGCCCTACCCACAAGGGGACATTGCAACATATGTTTGAGTCCCTCACCTAGGTGGTGTGACTTTCATGAGTGAGCCATCCACTCAGTGGGTATTGTGACACATTTTTGCACACAGCACTGAGATGATGTGACTCTCCTCTACTGCTTGGGCTCTCCCCAAGGAGGCATTGTGCTGTATCACTGGGTCCAGCACCTAGGTTATTTGACTTCCCTCTACTGCCTGGGCCCTGCATACATTGTGCATTGTGACATACGGCTGTGTCTAAAACATAAGGGATGCAACTCTCCTCCGTCGGCTTTGCCCATACAAGTATAGAAAAGGTTAATGAAAGAGAATAAAATTTCTCAATTATTCACCTAGGTGATGTGACTCTCTTTTCTGTCTGAGCACTGCACACAGCTGAGATTGTGACACAGACAGGCACACCCAGCCAGCAGTATAGACTCATCACCCCCCATGAACACAGTGGACTGTTGAGGTTCTGAGTCTCACGCCCAAAGCCAGTCAGAAGTTGTGGATTGACTCATATGCAGATTTTCCTCACATTTGGGTTTCTGACTATCCAACCAACATTCATCAAACCTGTGAGGCTGTCACTCTACTAAGAAGGCAGTGCACAGGACAGATTGGTGCTGTCATGCATGGATCCAGTATACCATTGAGATCGTGACTCATGGACTTATGCCCAACATGACATTTCACTGGACCTAGTACCAAGCTGATATCACTCCTCCATTATCTAGTTTCTGACTCCAGAGAAGATTGTGAAATATTGCTGGGGACTTTCACCTAGTTGATGTGACTATCTTACCTGTGCTTCTTTCTCAAGGGGTATAGTGACATATTGCTTGACCCAGCACCTAGGTGATGTGACTCTTTTCTGTTCCTAGGGCTCTGCCTAAAACAGGATTGTGTTGTATTATAGGGCTCTGCACCAAGGTGACAAAACTGTTAGCTGTGTCTGTGTATCAGTCATCTCACCCTGTATAAAACTCTGAACCACCAGGGTACACTATACAATACGCATAAGTTTAATAATCTGTGGTGACTTTCATACAGGTAGGAGACCCAGGACCCTAGAAGTTTTCTTAAGCCTAACTATAAGGGTCAGCATGTTTTTGGTTTTGTTGGTTTCTTTGTTCTTAATTGGCTGGGTCCAGTAATGAGAGTCATCACTGTGCCTGTGAACTACCATCCCTCCTGTGACTAGATCTACATAGGGCAGTCAAAGTTCCAACTGTGGACTGTGTCCATGTACAAGACTCAGGACCTCACCAGAGGTCTCTGTTCATGTGTGGGGGTGACACTCATAACTGTTGGCTGGATGAGCGTACAAGAGTCACTTCCCATCTCCTCTGTGTGCTGAGTGCACTTATATGTCCAAATCCCACTTGTGGTGACATGGGTCACCATCCGCCCTTTAAATTAAAATTAAAATGTAAAGGGGGGATGGTGACCCATGTCACCACAAGAGGGATTTTGTGAGAAGTGACACAACATTAAAAATACAACTGTGGGGGCCGGGTGCGGTGGCTCACGCCTATAATCCCAGCACTTTGGGAGACCGAGACGGGTGGATCACGAGGTCAAGAGATCGAGACTATCCTGGTCAACATGGTGAAACCCCGTCTCTACTAAAAATACAAAAATTAGCTGGGCATGGTGGTGCACGCCTGTAGTCCCAGCTACTCAGGAGGCTGAGGCAGGAGAATTGCTTAAACCCAGGAGGCGGAGGTTGCGGTGAGCCGAGATCGCGCCGTTGCACTCCAGCCTGGGTAACAAGAGCGAAAACTCTGTCTCAAAAAAAAAAAAAATCCAACTGTGGATTGCATCTGTGAGTAAAATTCAGGACCTCACCAGTGGGTTCTGTCCATGTGTGTGAATGAGTTCTTACTGTTGGCTGAGTGTGCATGTGAGAGTCACAGTCTCCACTTTGTGCTGAGTTATATAATGACATTCTCTTTACAACCCTTGGGGCATTATACATTATAAATGAGTGAGATAATCCTCTGTGATGTTTATACAAGTAGAAAACCCAAAACCTTACCTGTTGACCTAAGCCTAGGTACAAGCGTCAACATATCTTTTATTGGCTGGGTTCACTGTGCAAGTGAGTTGGGTTCAGGAATTTGTTACCATCCAACCAGGCTGGATCCACATATGACGGTCACAATTTCAATGGTGGAATAGGCTCATGTGTAAGATTTAGAACCTCACTATAGGCTCCGCCTATGTATGAGCATGGCAATTCAAACTGTTGGCTAGGTGTGTATAGGAGAGTCACCATCTCACCTGGGAACTGGGCCCTGTAATGATGCTCTGTATTTCCCAAGAGATTTATGCAACATACAAGAGTGTCATAATCTTCTGTTACCTTCCTACAGTTAAAGAGCTACCAGAGTCAACATCTTTCTTACTAGCTGGGTCCAGGCATGAGAGCCATCACCATCCCTGTGAGCTGAATCCAGAATGAGTCACCATCTCACTTCTGGTAAGACATACACATGACAGTCCCAATTCTAACTCTTGGCTGTGTTCATATATGAGATTTAGGACCTCAACAGTGGTCTTTGTTCATGTGTAATAGTGACAATAGTAACTTTTGGCTGGGTTTGCATACAAGAGTAAAAATCTCATCTGTGTGCTGGGCTGAGTTATATGTCACAATCTTACCTTTGGGAAAGGCTGAGAAATAAGAGTAACATTACCTTGATTCTTCACCCGGAGTATGTCTCAATCCCCTCTAAGGGCAAGGCCCAGGCAGAAGAGTCATATAAGTTGTGTTCAGGGCCCAGTGACATATCATAATAATTCCTCTAGACAGAGCCCAGTCAGGAAAGTCATGATATTTGGGTGCCGGGCCAAGAGATGCGTCACAGGGGCCTAAAGAATCTTTTTATAGGCATGTCTTGGGCAGCAGAGAAGAGGCACATTATGTAGAAAATTAGTTCAGAGATATGTCACAATGTCCCCTTTGGGTGACATGCAGGCAGGTGAGGAGGGTCACATCATCTAGATAATGGACCCCGCAATATGTCACAATACCCCCTGATGGAAAGGCAAATAAAAGAAAGTCATATAACCAAGGTGAGTAAACCAGAGATTTCACAATGCATGCTATAATTTCACAATGCATCCTCTTTCCTCATGGAAAAGAGGAGCATCATATAACCCAGGGGCTACACCAGATACATGTCACAATCACCTCAGTGGGCAGGGCCTAGACATGAGAGGAGAGTCACATCACACAAACGGTAAGCCAAGTGATATGCTGCAACTCCCACTGTGGATGGGTCCAAGAAAAAAAGAAAAAAAGTCACATCATCTACATGTTGGGGCCACAGATATATATCAATGTTTCCTGTAAGTATTGCCCAGGCAGAAGAGGCAAGTCAAGTCACTTGGGTGCAGAACTGAGCGATATGTCACAATGTCTTCTATAGGCAAAGCTCAGGTGAAAAAGGGGGGTCACATAAAATAGTTGATAGGCACAGAGATATGTCACAATTCCCCTGTAAGCAGAGTCCAGGCATGAAGACTCAAACCACTTTTGTACTGAGCCCAGCAATATGTCACAATGACTTTTGAGAGCAAGATCAAATCAAGACAAGAATGTCACTTTATCTGGCCTAACAATATGTCACTATCGTTTATGTGAGCAGAACATAGGAAAAAGAGACAAGTCACATCAGCTGGGTGCTGAGCCCAGAGGCACATCTCAATCCCCCCATTAACAGAAATCATGCAGAAGAGAGTCAAAACACATGGGTATGCCCGGGCATGGTGACTCATGCCTGTAATCCCAGCACTTTGGACGGCTGAGGTGGGTGGATCGCTTAAGGTCAGGAGTTTGAAAAGAGCCTGGCCAACATGGTAAAACCATGTCTTTACTAAAAATACAAAAATTAGCTGGCCGTGATGGTGGGTGCCTGTAATCCCAGCTACTTGGAGGCTGAGGTATGAGAATTGCTTGAACCTGGGAGGTAGAGGTTGCAGTGAGCTGAGATTGTGCCACTGCACTCCAGCCTGGGTGATAGAGCGAGACTCTGTCTCAAAACACATATCCACACACAAATAATGGACACAGAAATATTTCATAATGCCCCCTGTAGGAAGGGCCCAGACAGAAGAGTAAAATCTCCTGGGTGCTGGACTGTTCAGTAAGTCAAAATAGGCAGTGTGGGCAGGCCACAGGCAAAAATCACATAACCTGAGTGCAGGGCCTATAAATACATCACAATATCCTCTATGAGCAGAGCCAAGACAGAATAGATCACATCAGCTAAGTGCTGGGCAAAATGACATGTCATAATCTCTACTAGAGGGTAGACCCAGGAAAGAATCATATCATTCAGATTCTGGGCAGAGGCTTACATCAGAATCACACTTACAGGAAGGTCCAGGGATGTTTCAGCAGTCTCACACATGTCCCAGTTGTAGGTTTGGTCTGAGTACATGAGCCACAATCTCAAAAATAAATTGGATCTGTACAAAAGAGACTTAATTCCTTCTGAAAACTGCTTTCCTTTAGTGCAGTCACAGCCTCACAGCTGTGGGGAATCTTGGTCTGAGATTCACCAATCCCCCTATGGACCAGATCCATGTATGAGAGTTAATTATCCAACTTTCCACTGCTCCAGGTGGGAGATTCAGAGCCTCACAAGTGGGCTGTGTGTATGTAAAAGGATGACAATCTTTACTATTGGCCACCTGTCCAAAGGAGTGTCACAATGTCACCTGTGTGCTGGGCTCTGTGAGGACAGTCTCTCTACCATTCAAGGGCTGTGTATACTATGTAAGAGAGTCAACATCTGTTCTGGGACCTTCATGGCGGTATGCACCCATGATTGTATGTGAGGCCCTAAGTCCACATATGAGAGTCAACATCTCTCCTATTGGCTGAATCCAGATGGGAGAGTCCTGACCTCTATATGAACTGTGTTTATGAATGAGTCACCATCCCAACTGTGACCAGGTGTTCACATATGACAGTCAGAATTTTAACTGCAGACTATGTCTGCCTGTGAGTTCAGCGTTTCACCATTAGGCTCTTTTAGATATGAGGGTGACAATCCCAACAGTTGGCTGGGTGTGTGTATGAGAAACAGAATCTTGCTTGTTTTGTGGGCCCTGAGATGACATCCTCTGTACCACTGGAGGGCTTGATATAAGATACAAGGAAGTTACAGTTTCCTATGACTTTCATACAAAGAGGAGATGCAGGACCTTACCCATTTCACGAAGCCTAGCTATGAAAGTATCTCTTATATTGACAGGTTTGAGGAAAGAGGGTCAGCATCTTACCTGTGAGATGGGCAAGGATATATGTCATAATCATGCCTGTGGGTAGAGAGTGAGCAGGAGAGTCATCTCATCTGGGAGCCAGACAAGGCATATGTCAAAATCTTCCTTGAGGACAAAGACCATGTAGAAGAGTCACATTACCAGGGTGTTCAGTTATGGATATCTTACAATCCCTTCCTGAAAGCAGGGCACAGGATACATAGTCACATCACCTGGATGCTGGGCCCAGTGATATGTCACAATGCTCCCTGCGGGCAATACCCAGGCAGGAAAGACACATCATCTCAACGGTGGGCCCAGCATTGTGTCCCAGTCTTTCCTGTGGGCAGAATGCTGGCAGAAAAGGAAACTCACATATCCTAGGTGATGGATTCAGGGATATGTCACATATCCTAGGTGATGGATTCAGGGATATGTAGAAAGGCTTTCTGTTGGCAGGGACAAGGCAGGATGGTTAAATCTTATTGATTTAGGAATCAGCCATATGTCTTAATACCCCATATATGCAAGGGCCAGAAAAATAAGAAAGTCACATTATCTAGGTGCTAGATGAAGGGACATGCCCCTGTACCCTTTTTTGTCAGGACATAGGCAGAAGTGAGTCACAACATATGAGTGATGAACAAAAAGATGTCATAATATCCCTGTTGGCAGGGCCCAGTTAGAAGAGTTGCATCACGTAGGTTTTGATCCCAGTCATGTATCACAACATAGAATATACGCAGGGCCCAGGCAGAAGAGGAGAGTCCCAACACCTAGATTCTTGGCTCTGTGATACATCACAATTCCTTCTTGGGCAGAGCCCAAGCAGCAGAAGACAGTCACATCGTCATTTAGGTGCTGGATCCAGCAATATGTCACAATACCCCCTAAGAAAAGGGCCTAGGCAGAAAAATCTCCTCACCTGGGCAATGACACACAGGTATATCCCAATGCTTTCTGTGTTAGGGCTCAGGAAGAAGAAAGTCACAAAGCCTGTGGGATAGACCAAGTCATATTTCACAATAACCCTAGTGAGCATCGATGAGGCATGAGTGGAGAGTCACATGATGTAGGTGCTGAGCTGAGTGATATATCACAATGCCTCCTGTGAGCAGGGACCAGGCAGGAGAAAGAAGTCAAATCACCTGGGTGATGGGTGCAGAGAGATGTCACAACATTCCAGGCAAGGGTAATATCATCTTGGTATTGGATTCAGAAGTATGTCACAATATCCCATGTGGGGATGACACAAGCAGGAAAGTCACAAAAACTGGGTGTGAGAACTGGCAATATATCAATTTCCACTGTGGACACACTCAAAAAAGAAAAGGACACTCACATTATCTAGGTTATGGGCCCAGAGATACAGTCCAATTTCCCACTGGCAGAGACCAGGCAGATGTTTCACATCACCTTTGCACTAGGCAATGTGCTGGGTCACATCACTTAGGTGATAAACAGCAACACATCACTCTTTCTTTCTAAACACAGCCCAGGCAAAAAAGGAGCATCACATTTCCTAGGTGTAGGCCCAGATGTATGTCACTATATCTGTTATAGGCAAAGATGTGGTAAGGGGAGAAAGTCCAATCAAATAGTTGATGAACCCAAAGATATGTCACAATGCATTATGTGGGCAGGGTCCAAACACAAGACACACTTCACCTTGGTGCTGGTAACAGCAATATTCACAATGCCTTCTGAGGACAGTGCCAAGGCAAAAGAGTAACATCACCATGGTTTTGGGCCCAGCTTTATGTCACAATCTCCCCTGTGAGCAAAACCTCAGAAGACAAGAGAAGTCACATCAGCTCAGTAATGAACAAAGTTATATGTTTTGTTCTCTCCTAAGAGCTAAGACCAGGCAAATAAAGATAGTCATATCACTTGGGTGACAGGTCTGGGATATGAAACAATTTTCTGCATAGGCAGGGCTTAGGCAGGAGAGTTAAATCAAATGGGCATAGGACCCACTGGTATATTACAATGCCTCCTGTGGGCAGCATCAAGGCACCAGAGGAGACACATGACCTGTGTGCAAGGCCCAGTGATGTCAAAATGCCCCCTCTGCTCAGCGCCGTTATATGTTACAATCTCATGTGTGACCTGTGTCCAGGCAGTAGAGTCGAACCACTCAGGTGCTGGACTGGAGCATATGTAACAATAACACCTACAGAAGGTCCAGGGTTGAGATTAACAATCTCACACATGTCCCCATTCTAGGCATGAGTCAACTTCCTTATGGTAGTTCTAAGTACACAAGTCACAATCTCAGTGGTCAACAGGATCTCAGTTTGAGAGCCCCATTCGTTCTGTGAATTGTGTTTTGTAAGTAAAGTCACAGCCTCATGGGTTTGCTGAATCTTAATTTGAGTGTTATGAACCCACTGTGGAACAGATTCACGTATGAAAGTCAAGTTTGCAACTTTTAGCCACCTCAGGGTGTGAGATTCAGAACCTCAACAGTGAGCTGTGTTCATGTGAAACAATGACAATCTTTACTCTCGCCTGGGTGTGCATATGAGAGTTACAATCTCACTTGTGTGCAGGGCCCTCCTAGAACAATCTCTGTACCACTCGGTGGCTTTATACAATACGCGAGAGTCAAAATTTGCTCTGAAATTTTCATGTTAGAGGGAACTTTGATTGTACCTGTGGCCCTAAGCCCAGGTGTGAAAGTCAACATCTTTCTTATTGATCGTGTCCAGATAGGAGAGTTTTCATCTGCCTAAAAGCTGTGTTTAAACATGAGTAACCATTCCATTTGTGGCTTGATGTTGAGGTATGAATGTCACAATTTAAGCTGTAGACTACATTTGCATGAGAGATTCAAAACATCACCTGTAGGCTCTGTCAATGTGAGAGGGTGGGTGAGAGTAGTAACTTTCTATAAGCTTCTTACAAAGAGGAGACACAGGGCCTTACTCATTTTTGTAAGCCTAAATATGAGAGTATCTCTTCTGTTCGCTGGTTCAACACACAAGGTATGCTAGTCATTATTGTACCTGTGAGCTGAACCAAGGTATATGTCACAATGCCACCTCTCAGTAGGAGCAAGCAGGAGAGACACAGCACCTAGGCACTAGGCCATGGATATGTCACAGTCTGTTATGAAAGCAGAGACCAGGCTGAAGGGTCACATCATTAGCATGCTTAGCCAAGAATATTTAAAAATCTCCTCCTGAAAGCAATACAACAGGAACAAAGTCAGCTCACCTGGGTGTTGGGCCCAGCAGTATGTCACAATGCTCTCTGTGGGACAATCCAAGGCAGGAGAGACACATCAACAGGTTGCTGGGTGCAGAAATATGTCACAATTTTTCTTGTTGGCAAAGTTCAGGCAGAAAATGTATCACAACTCTGAGGTGATGGATGCAGACATATGTCACAGGCTCGCTGCAGGCAGGGCTCAGGCAGGAGCCTCACATCCCTAGGTTCTGGGCCTGTGATGATCATAAGTGAATATGGCCACAGTTCCCATGGTGACTCATTGATGGACTCAGATCACAGGAACGGTGATAACTCTCATACCTGGATCCAGCCAATAAGAGAGATGTTCAATCTCGTTCCTGATTCTAGGGAATGAGTAAGATTGTGAATCCATACAGGCATGAAGGTATCAGAGCAGATAGTGACTCTCAGGTGTACATTTTAAAGCCCTTTAGCTGCACAGTGTGTCATGATAGGGCCCAACACACCAATGAGACTGTGACTCTTGTATCCTCGCCCAGCTGAAAATAAGAATTGTCACGCTCCCACTTGAATACAGCACACTAAATCTCATAGCTACAGGCAGTCAAAATTTGGAATTGTGTCTCAGACAAGAATCCAGTCCATATAAGGATTAATATAAAAACTATACAGACCAGGCATGGTGGCACACACCTGTAATCCCAGCAGTTTGGGAGGCCGAGGTGGATGAATCACAAGGTCAAGAATTCGAGACCGTCCTGGCCAAAATGGTGAAACCGCATCTCTACTAAAAATACAAAAATTAGGCTGGGCGTAGTGGCTCACGCCAGTAATCTAAGCACTTTGGAGGCCAAGGTGGGCGGATCACCTGAGGTCGGGAGTTCAAGACCAGCCTGACCAACATGGTGAAACCCTATCTTTAAATTAAAAAATAGCCGGGCGCGGTGGCTCACGCCTGTAATCCCAGCACTTTGGGAGGCCGAGGCAGGTGGATCACAAGGTCAAGAGATCGAGACCATCCTGGTCAACATGGTGAAACCCCGTCTCTACTAAAAATACAAAAAATTAGCTGGGCATGGTGGCACGTGCCTGTAATCCCAGCTACTGAGGAGGCTGAGGCAGGACAATTGCCTGAACCCAGGAGGCGGAGGTTGCGGTGAGCCGAGATCGCGCCATTGCACTCCAGCCTGGGTAACGAGAGCGAAACTCTGTCCCAAAAAAAAAAAAA
>NW_022437614.1:27036-33452 GCF_009761245.1 Sapajus apella
AAAAAAAAAAATTAAAAAATAAAAAATAAAATTAAAAAAACCCAACTATTAAAAATGAGAAAAAGACTTACATATTTTTCAAAAAAAGACATACATGTGGCCAATAGATCATTCAAAAAATGGTCACTGTCTGTTATCAGGGAAAGGGAAGCAAAAAAAAAAAATAGGTGATATCACTTCTGTTAGAATGACACTAATTAAGAAGAAACAAGTGTTGGTAGAAATGTGAATTTAAAAAATTGCTTGCACACTATTGGTTTGAGTGTATATTGATTTTATTTATGCTTGTATAAATTTTATAATGACCATAAAAATGTTGTAGTCAGTAACAATTTAATTGTACATTTTAGAATAACTAAGACTGCAGAATTGAATTTTTTGTAATGAAAAACATAAAAGCCAGAGGTTATAAGTACTTTCTTTACCCTAATGTGATTACTACAAATTGTACAGTATAATTGTATACTATAAATCATTTAATTGTATACTATAATTTTATAGTATACAATTTATAGCATACTATAAATGTATACTATAAATTGTATGACTATCAAAATATACCATATATGGCATAAATAGATACACATATTATGTACACACAAAAACTGAGAAAAATAAATTTAAATGTAAAAGAAAAAAATTAACCTACAGGAACCATATTTAACTTCTTTGCCACTGGCAAATAATACTAGAGACGTTAAAATGTAGTTTTATCACATAAAAGTACAATTACTAAAATGACATACTAATTAATTTTGATTCAATTTTAAATATAATTAAGGATGATTCTTTTCTCATAATAATGCATTAGATTACTTGGTGTTGAGTGCAGTGGCTCACACTTGTAAACCCAGCACTTTGGGAGGCTGAGGCGGGTGGATCACTTGAGGTCAGGAGATCAAGACCAACATGATGAAACCTTGTCTTACGAAAATACAAAAATTAGCTGGACATGGTAGTAGGCACCTGTAATCTCAGCTATTGGGAGGCTGAGACAGGAGAATGACTTGAACTTGGAAAAAGGAGCTTGCAAGATCATGCCACTGTAATCCAGCCTGGGCAACAGAATGAGATTCCCTCTCAAAAACAAAACACACAAAGGAATATTACTCAGAAGGGCTACCTCATACATCACCCAATTCTATAAGTTAACCACAAAGAGGCTTTCTACTTAGCTTTTCTTTTTTTTTTTTTTTTTTGGATTACCTGAGGTCAGGAGTTCCAGACCAGCCTGACCAACACGGTGAAACCCTCTACTTAGCTTTTCATCTTGCATTTTACATTTTTTTTTCTTTACAAACAGCTCTGGGCATGGACCATCTTACATTTTAATGTCCATACTTGCCCATAAGAGATGTCCTAAACAATAACCACCTAATAAAAAGAGTCTCCCAAATCTTTGGTGCAGCAAGAATTGATCACATGCTTTTATATGTGAATACAATAGAAATGAAGAAACAGCATGAAGTAATTGAAACTTGAATTCCATCATTTTTCAGTTTCCAAACTATATATATATATATTTATTTTTTTTTTCTTTGAGACACAGTCTTGCTCTGTCACCCAGGCTGCAGTGCAGTGGCAAAATTTCAGCTTACTGCAGCCTCCACCTCACAGGTTCAAGTGATTATCATGTCTCAGCCTCCCAAGTACCTGGAACTACATGTGTGCACCACCAAGCCCAGGTAATTTTTGTATTACTTTTTAGTAGAGGTGGGGTTTTACCATGTTGGCCACATTGGTCTTTCACTCTTGACCTCAAGTGATCTGCCCACCTCAGCATCCTAAAGTGTTGGCCTTATAGATGTGAGCCACTGTGTCTGGCCAAAAAAAATGTATATTTCCAAAAAAGAAAAATAAGTATACTAAATATAACTCTTCAAAGTTTTTTTTTTTTCAGATGGACTCTCTGTCACCCAGGCTGGAATGCAGTGGCATGACCTTGGCTCACTGCAACCTCTGCCTCCTGGGTTCAAGCGATTCTCCTTTCTCAGCCTCCTGAGCAGCTGGGATTACCGGCACCTGCCACCACACCCAACTAATTTTTGTAGTTTTTAGTAGAGGTACATTTTCACCATCTTGGCCAGGCTGGTCTTGAACTTCTGACCTTGAGATCCACATGCCTTGGCCACCCAAAGTGTTGGAATTACAGGTGTGAGCCTCGGAGGCCGACCAAGATCTAGTTCTTTTAAAGTTATATACAAATAGGTTTTCTACCAACTTTATTTTTGGATTTTTTACTATACTCAGCAATTCGATTTAGTGTAATGTCTAACGTTTGAGAGACAGATATTTCTACTGTGAATTCCCTGATACTTACATGAACTTAATATTGGATTAATTTTTTTAATATTTACTATATCCACAAAAATATATTTTAGTATAAACTCTCTGGTGTTTTATAATCTGTAGTTTTTGAAAAAATATTTTTCCAAATTATATAAATTCCCTGATGTTAAACAAAGTTGGAACAACTGCCTCAGGGGTTTCCTTTAGTACCAAATGTGAACAATAAAATCTGTGATACAAGTAAAAGTACCACAACCCTCTGTATATTTGTAGTGTTTGTCTTCAGAATAAACATTCTTCTGCACCTTAAGGGCTTATATTTCTGAAAGATCTTTTGAGACTAATTGTATTTTTAATGCTTTTATTTAGCATAAACTCTCTGATGTTGAATGTGGGCAGATATTGACTTTCACACTTCCTTTTTTTTTTTTTTTTTTTTTTTGACAGAGTCTCTCCCTGTAGTCCAAGCTGGAGTGCAGTAGTACAACCTTGTCCAAGTGCAAGCTGTGCCTCCTAGATTCAAGCAATTCTCCTGTCTTGGCCTTCAGAGTAGCTGGGATTACAGATGCCTGCCACCATGCCTGGCTAATTTATTTGCATTCTTAGTAAAGATGGGTTTTCGCCATGTTGGCCAGGTTGGTTTTGAACTCCTGACCTCAAGTGATCTGTCCATTTCAGCCTCCCAAAGTGCTCAGATTTCAGGCATGAGCCACCACCATGCACAGCCTACACTTTCTTTATATTTGAACCTTTGTTCTCAAGTATAAATGCTTTCCTGTGCAATAAGGTGTAAGCATTGGTTAAATATTTTGCCACATTGTTCACACTAGTAGTTTTCTCCAGTCAATCAAGTGTGACAGCCATTTAAAAGCTTTATCACATTCTTCACATTTCTAGGATTTCTCATCAATATGATTTCTTTTATACTTAGAAAAGTTTGAGGTGTTGCCAAAAGCATTGTCACATCTTTCAGGTTTGTAGAGTTTCTCTAGTATAAATCATCTTATGTCTGTTAAGAATTGAGGATCTGTTGGAGGCTTTCCGACATTCTTCACATGTGTAGGGTTTCTTTCCAGTACGAGTTGTCTTATATGTAGCAAACCTCAAGGACTACTTAAAGGCTTTGACACATTCCACACACTTTAAGGATTCCCTCCAGCATGAATTACCTTATGTTTAGTAAGAATTGAGGAACAGTTAAAATGTTTGCCACCTTCTTCACATTTCTAGGGGTTTCCCTCCAATATGAATTCTCTTATGATGAGTAAGGGTTGATGACCAGTTAAAGGCTTTGCCACATTCTTTACATTTGTAGGGTTCCTCTTCAGTATGAATTACCTTATGTCTAGTAAGAAGTGAGGACTTTTTAAAGACTTTGCCACATTCTTTACATTTGGAGGGGTTTATGATTTCTCTTATGCTCACTAAGGCTTGAGGGCCAGGTGAAGGCTTTGCCACATTTTTCACATTTGTAGGGTTTCTCTCCAGCATGAATTATCTTATGTTTAGTAAAAATTGAGAATTGATTAAAAGCTTAGCCACATTCTTCACATTTGTAGGGTTTCTCTCCAGTATGAATTCTCTTACGCATAGTAAGGGTTGAGGACCGGTTAAAAGTTTTGCCACATTCTTCACATTTGTAGGGTCTCTCTTCAGTGTGAATTACCTTATGTCTAGTAAGAAGTGAGGCCTTTTTAAAGGCTTTGCCACATTCTTCACATCTGTAGTGGTACTCTCCAGTATGATTTCTCTTATGTTCACTAAGGCTTGAGGCCCAGGAAAAAGCTTTGCCACATTCTTCACATTTGTGGTGTTTCTCTCCAGTATGAATTGCCTTGTGTGTAGTAAGGCTTGAGAACTGGTTAAAGGCTTTGCCACATTCTTCACATTTGTAGGGTTTCTCTCCAGCATGAATTAGTTTCTGTTTAGTAAAAATCCCAAATCGATTAAAAGCTTTGCCGCATTCTTCACATTTGTAGGGTTTCCCTCCAGTATGGATTCTTTTATGATTAGAAAGGCTTGAGAACCAGGTGAAGGCCTCGCCACATTCTTCACATTTGTACGGTTTCTCTCCAGCATAAATTCTCTTATGTTCAGTAAGTCTTGAGGACCAGTTGAAGGCTTTGCCACATTCTTCACGTTTGTAGGCTTTCTTTCCAGTATGAATTCTCTTATGATAAGTAAGCGTTGAGGAACAATTAAAGGTTTTGCCACATTCTTCACATTTGAAGAAATTCTCTCTAATATAAATTCTTTTATGTTGAGATAGGTGTGAAAGCATGCAAAATGATCTGTCATATTCTTTACATTTCAAAAGTTTCTTTCCAGTATGCCCTATCTTATGTCTGTTTGAACTTGAAAATTTATGGAAGACTTTGGCATATTTATCACATTGAAATACTTTGCTCTGTGCAGTTGTCAAACTCTGGTTATGATTATTATAACCTTTTTTGTGAACTTCAGACTCATCCACATTGGTGCAACCAATTTTTAACTGCAAATTCTCATGTTCACATTTTTCATGTCTTCTCAATATCACTTTTTGAAAAGAATCTTCTAGGCCCTGCTCTGGCCAAAGGTCTTGAGCAAAATAGGAACATATAACTGAAAAGAAATAAAAACAAATTAGTCCACTTATTAGACTCTGATAAATATATTTTTACGAATCTAACCGATAAAATTATTCAATCCACACAAATGAGATGACATTGCAACATACCACAGGTCCTAAGTACTTCAGAGATATGTAAATGTTATAAAAACATACATACCAGCTGGGTATGGTGGCTCACATCTGTAATCCCAGCATTTTGGGAGACCAAGATGGTCAGATCACCTGAGATCAGGAGTTTGAGACCGGCCTGACCAACATGGAGAACCCCTGTCTCTACTAAAAATACAAAATTAGCCAGGTGTGGTGGTACATGCCTGTAATCCCGGCTACTCAGGAGGCTAAGGCAGGAGAATCAATTGCTTAAACCCGGGAGGAGGTTGTTGTACGCCAAGATCGTGCCATTGCATTCCAATCTGGGCAACAAGAGCAAAACTGTCGCCCCCACAAAAAAAAAAAGAAAGCATACGAACCAAAATACATATGTAGATAATTAGATAATTTATGAGTTAAGTGTGTGCAGTGCATAAAGTGAGTTCAATGCAAAAATCCACACAGAAAAAATAAAAAGTTTCTGACATTTACCAAACACAACACTTTCTGCTTCCTAATATTACATAGTTTCTTTACAAGTAAGTTGTCAACTTCTGGTTTCTTTCTTAAAAGATGAGAAAAATATTGGCACATACAACTTAATTTCTGGCTTTGACGGGCCTTTTCACACTGTTTCTGTCTCCCATGACATAAAGTGCTGAAAGAAATGGTAATATACTTTGAAATGAGAGTTTGAGTCTGCTAAGACCAAAGATTTTGGGCAAAATAAAAGCATACAACTGAAAAGAAATAAAATAACAAATTAGGCCACTGCAGAGGAGCACTGCAGTGCTACAGAGAGGGCAGGTGTCACAAGCGATTACTTACTTTGCAGAAGAAACATAAACAATCTCCTTTAGCTAGAAGTAAACACAAAATTTCAGACAGGACAAACCTGAAGATGATGTTTGAGAGATTCCCATAATCTCCAGCCAAGACCACTGTTTTCTGACTATGCCAGGACAAAGCTACATTGTAAATTTTGTGACAGGTGGCCTTTTTAAATGTCCAAATCTGAAACAGTACAATCTGTAAATGGGGCAATATAATCTCATCAAAAATACTATAAAATTTTCAGAAAGAAATCATTAAAAATGCATATGCTAATTTAAAAAATTGAATAATAATGATTGAAACAGGAAAACAGACGAATATTGAAAATCAGAAAAATGATAAAACAAAAATATTTAAATTGTGGTGGTAGAAAAATACAAAAAGAAATAACAATTCTAAAATTATGAAAAAAATGGTGCAAACATGAAAAAGCTCAAAAGCAAATTAGGATACATACAAAGACATTGGTAACAAAAACATATTTATAATCACAATTTCTTTTTTTTTTTTTTTTTTTGAGATGAGTCTCACTCTGTTGCCTAGGCTGGAGTACAGTGGCATGATCTTGGCTCACTGCAACCTCTGCCTC
>NW_022437615.1:0-26934 GCF_009761245.1 Sapajus apella
TGTGGCGTCCTCTCGTTCTCTGCGCTTTCACTGAGAGCTACAATCCCAAGCTGCTAGTAATCGGCCATCTTGGATCTCTCTCTGGAAACTTTTAAAAAGGCATGATTGTATTTTGCTGTGTGAAAAGGACATGGGATTCTGGGGGATCAGGGTCAGAACAATAGGGTTTGGCTGTGTGTCCCTATGAAAAGTCATGTGGAATTGTAATCCCAAACGTTGAAGGTGGGCATAGGGGAAGTGATTTAATCATGAATAGGAGGTTGGTGGTGATGGAAGAAAAATGTGGTGGGTAGGATGGGGAGTAGCAGGTTGTCAGTAGGGTAGTGGGAGGGTGGGGGATGCTGGAAAGGGGGAGTAACCAGTTGCAGAGGCAGAGACTCATGGAAAACCTATACTAGGGCAGTGCACCTGTGGCTTTGCAGTGTTTAGCCTCTGCGGCTGCTTTCATGGGCTGGACTGGCGTTGAGAGCCTGTAGCTTTTCCACTTTGAGGGCGTAAACTATTGGTGGGTCTATGAATCTGGGGTGTGGAGGTTGGTGGCCCTCTGTGTGGGAGCTCCAAGCCCATATTTTCCTTCAGCACTTCTCTAGTAATAATTTTTCATGAGGCTCTGCCTCTGTAGCAGGCTTCTGCCTGAAAACAGTGGGAGTTGGGGTTGGGGGGCAGATCCTTCTCCAATGGTTAAGCAACAACTTCTGGATGCTGACCTTGTGATAGTTCTAAGGAAATCTGGCTGTATAACAGCATGTAGCACCTCTTTTCTCTCTGTGTCGCTCCTCCTTCTGCTGTATGAGACATCTCATTGCTCATTGACACTGTGGTATGATTGGAAGGCTCACTGAGTTCTCCCAGAGGCAGAAGCCACTATGCTTCCTTACAGCCTACAGAATCATGAGCAAATTATACTCCTTTTCTTTATGATCATAAGGAAAATTCATACTGTGTAGTGGATGTATAAAATGTCTTCAAAATGTTTTCCCTATTGTCTTGGCAATCAGCACTCAGCTTCTTTTCATTCAAGTATCTGAAGTTTTCTTAAATTTTCCCCCTGAAAATGGACTTGTCTTCTTTTACCACATTGCCAGGCTGCAAGAAAGATAGCTGAAAAGGTAGAATCAGGTTCAGAAGGAAATAGCAGACAGAGGTTGAGACAGTTTGGAGGGTTTCAAAGACAGGAAGATGAGGAAAAGTTTGAATCTTTGTAAAGAATTACTAAATAGCTGTGATCAGAAGGCTGACAGAAGGATGGACAGTGAGGGCCAGACTTAGGGTGTCTGGTGATGAAAATGAGGAACTTACTGGGAACACCAGCCAAGGTTACTTTTGTTTTGCTGTAGCAAAGAATGGGGCTGCATGGTGACCCTGCCCAGAAGATCTGTGAAGCTTTGAACTTGAGGGTGGTGATTTAGCAGGTATCTGGTGGAACGAGCTTCTAGGCAGCATGGCTCAAGAGGTGTCCTGTCTTCATCGATTAGCCTGTGCTCTTATGTGTGACCGAGGAAATGACCCCTGGTTGGGACTTAAATTTAAATGAGAAACAGAACTCAAAGTGTGGAAAATTTGCAGCCTGGACAAGTTGTCAAAAAGAAAAGCTGATTTTCAGGGGGGAATTTAGGAAAGCTTCAGAAATTTGCCTAAAAAGGAGCACAATGCTAACAGCCAAGAAGATAGGGGAAAGGCCTTGAAGGCATTGTACAGACCTTTGCAGTAGCCCTTACAGTCACAAGCATGGGTGAGTGGGGGGAGGCTAGGAGAGAAGAACGGTTTCCTGGGCCAGTCCCATGACCACTCTCTATGTGTAGCCTCAGGAAACTGCTGCCTGCATCTCTGCATCTCCAACTTCAGCTGCAGCCATGGCTGAAAGATGCACAGGTATACCTTGGGTCACTGTTTCAGAGGACAGGCTAGAGGCCTTGGTAACTTCCTCACGGTGTTAAGCCACTGGGTGGACAAAGCATGAGACTAGAGGCTTGGGATCCTCTGTATAGGTTTTGGAAGATGTATGAAAATGCCTGAGTGTCCAGGGAAAATTATGCCAAAAAGGCAAAGCCTCATAAAAAACCTCGACTAGGGCTGTGTAGAAGAAAATATGGGGTGGCAGCGCCTGCACTGAAGGCCACCGTCATACAGACCCCAAATTTGTAGATCCCCCCAACAGCTTGTACCCTCAGTGGGGAAAAGCTACTGGCACTCAACATCAGCCCAGCCCATGAGGACAGCCATGGGGAATAAACCCTGCAAAGCCACAGGTGCGGAGTGCCCAAGGCCTTGGGAGCCCAGCCCTCACAACCCTGTGTCCTGGATGTGGAACAGAGTTTCAAAAAGAGGGATTTTGGAGCCACAGAACTGAATGACTGGCCTTCTGGGTTTGAAGTTTCATGGGGCTTGTAAGTCCTATCTTTGTGTTTTGTTCTTCTTTCTGGCAAAATGTTTCCTTTTGCCAGAAAGGAATGTTTACCCATTGCCTATACAACCATTGTACCTTGGAAGTAGGTGCTTTAGCTTGCTTTATATTTCTTTTTTTTTTTTGTTTTCCTCATTTTTTTGAGACGGAGTTTCACTCTTGTTACCCAGGCTGGAGTGCAATGGCGCGATCTCGGCTCACCGCAACCTCCGCCTCCTGGGTTCAGGCAATTCTCCTGCCTCAGCCTCCTGAGTAGCTGGGACTACAGGCACGCGCCACCATGCCCAGCTGATTTTTTGTATTTTTAGTAGAGACGGGGTTTCACTATGTTGACCAGGATGGTCCCGATCTCTTGACCTCGTGATCCACCCGCCTCGGCCTCCCAAAGTGCTGGGATTACAGGCTTGAGCCACCGCGCCCGGCCTAGCTTGCTTTATATTTCATTGATTCATGGGCCTAAGGGACTGTAGCCTTGTGTCAGATGAGACTTTAAGCTTTGGACAGTTATATAAATGCTGGGATAATATGAGACTTTGGGGGACTGTAGGGAAGGCATCATTGTATTTTGCTATGTGAGAAGAACATGAATTTGGGGAGCCAGGACAGAATAATAAAATTTAGCTCTGTGTCCCTATCAAAACTCATGTGGTATTATAATGGGAAATGTTAAAGGTGGGGCCTGGTGGAAAGTAATTTAATCGTGGTGGAGAGTGGGGGTTGGAAGGTGTGGGGTAGGCAGAATATGGGATTATGGCAGGAGTGAGGGATGAATGATTCACAAATGATTAAACTCCATCTTCTCACTGCTGTCCTTGTGATAGCGAGTTCTCTTCATGATTTTGGTGCTGTGAGATTGAATGGATACTGGCCTTCTTGATTTCAGACTTGCCTTGGGCCTGTGGTCCCATTTGTGTTATTTTTCCTGGGAAATTTCTTCCTTTTGGATTGAGAAATCTTACCCAATACCTCTATCATCATTGCTCTTTGAAAGAAAAAAACTTCCTTTTAAATTCAAGGACTCATAGGCAGAAGGGACTGTTACCTTGACTCAGATACCATGTTGAACTCTTTACATTTGAGTTAATGCTTGAATGAATGAAGACTTTTGGAAACTTTTGAAAAGGCATGATTGTATTTTGCTGTGTGAGAAGGACATGAGATTCTGGGGGATCAGGGTCAGAATAATAGGGTTTGGCTGTGTTTCCCTACCACAACTCATGTGAATTGTAATCCTGAATGTTGGAGGTGGGGCCTGGTGGGAGGTGATGTATTTATAAATGGGAGGGGGTTGAAAGTGGAAGGAAAAGGGGTAGGCAGGGTAGGGAGCAGGAGTAGGTTGGCAGTAGGGTGGTGGGAGGGTAGCTGGTAGTAGGAAGGGAGAATAGTCTGCTGCAGAGGCAGAGACTCATGGAAAACCTCTACTAGGGCAGTGCACCTGTGGCTTTGCTGGGTGGTTCAGCCCCCGCAGCTGAGCTGCTTTTATGGATTGGGCTGATGTCGAGTGCTGTAGCTTTTTCTTTTTTTTTTCTCTTTCTTTCTTTTTTTTTTTTTTTTTTTTGAGATGGAGTTTCGCTCTTGTTACCCAGACTGGAGTGCAATGGCGCGATCTCGGCTCACCGCAACCTCCACCTCCTGGGTTCAAGCAATTCTCCTGCCTCAGCCTCCCAAGTAGCTGGGACTACAGGTGTGTGCCACCACGCCCAGCTAATTTTTTGTATTTTTAGTAGAGACGGGGTTTCACCATGTTGACCAGGATGGTCTCGATCTCTTGACCTCGTGATCCACCTGCCTCGGCCTCCCAAAGTGCTGGATTATAGGCGTGAGCCACCGCACCCAGCCAGCCTGTAGCTTTTTAATACTGAGGGTGCATGCTGTTGGTGGGTCTATAAATCCAGGGTCTGGAGAATGGTGGCCTCCTGGCTGGGGGATCCAAGCCCATATTTTCTTTCTGCACTGCTTTAGTAGAGGTTCTCCAAGAGGCTCTGCCTCTGCAGGAGACTTCTGCCTGGAAACGGCTGGGGGTGGATGTGGGTGGTGGATCCTTCCCCACTGGTTAATCTTCTTGATGCTGATCTTTTGATAGTGAATTCTCATGAGATCTGGTTGTATAACACGGTGTCGTATCTCTTTCCTCTCTCTGTCTTACTCCTGCTACATGAAACATCTCATTCTGCTTGGCCTTCTGGTATGGTTAGAAGGCTTCCTGAGTCCTCCCAGAAGCAGAAGCCACTATCCTTCCTTTACAATCTGCAGAACGATGAGCCAAATAAACCTCTTTTTTAAATACTATTACAGAAAAATGATACTGTAGAGTGGAGCTAGGAAATGTCCTCAAGGTTTGTTTGTTTGTTTGTTTTTAATCATTTCTTGACTATTAGCAATTGGATTCTTTTATATCCAAATATCTGAAGCCTTCTTGAATTTTCCCCCTGAAAATTGATATTTCTTTTTTACCACATTCCCAGGATGAGACCAAGATAGCTGAAAATGTAGAGCAGGTTCAGAAGCAGGTAAGGGCCAGAGGTTGGAGAGTTTCAAGGGCTTAGAAGATGACAGTAAAATAAGGGAAAGTTTGGACCATTGTAGACTTATTAAGTAGTTGTGATCAACAGACTGAAGAATGTACAGTGAAGGACAGGCTTAGGTGGTCTCAGATGAAAATGAGGAACTTACTGAGAACAGAAGCCAAGATTACTTTTGTTTTGCCATAGCAAAGAACGTGGCTGCATGGTACCTCTGCCATGGAGACTTGTGAAACTTTGAACTTGAGGGTGATAATTCAGGTAGTATGTTGTGAAATGAACTTCTAAGCAGCAAAGCTCAAGAGGCTTCCTACCTGTATTGAACACCCTGTGCGCTTATGTGTGACCAAAGAAATAATGTCAAGTTGAAACCTAAATGAGAAGCAGAGCTCCAAAGTTTTGAAAATTTTCAGCCTAGCCAAGTGGTCCAAAAGAAAATTCAAGAAGGAGAATTTCAGAGGGAAAATTCAAGAAGTCTTTGGAGATTTGCATAAAATAGAGCCCAGTGCTAATAGCCAGACAATGGGGATAAGGCCTTGAAGCCATTTCAGAGAACTTTGCAGCAGCCCTTGATGTCATAGACCTTGAGATTTAGGAGAGAAGAATGGTTTCCTGGGGCAGCCCCATGGTCCTACTGCTGTGTGCACTCTCTGGACACTGCTGCCTGCACCCCTGCAGCTCCACCAGCTCTGCCATGACTCAAAAATGTACAGGTACAGTTTGGTTCACTGCTTCAAGAAGGTGTAATTTTGGTGGGAGGCAGGGGCAGAATAATATGATTTGGGTGTTTTTCTACTAAAACTGATGTCATTTGTAATATTTTATGTTGGTGGTTGGGCCTGGAGGCAGGTGACTTAATCATGGATCCCGAGCTGGGGAGAGGTGAAAGGTAGAGGTGGTGTTGAGAGTTTTCAGGACTAGGGTTGGGGGTTTGGGGTTTGTTTGGAGACAGGGGTATTGTACATTTTGAGGGTGTGGGAGCAGGGGTGGATCTTTTATAAATGCTTAGTACCATCTCCTTAATGCTGTCCTCACGATACTGAGTTCTCATGAGATCTAGTTTCTTCCTTTTTTTTTAAATTTATTTTATTGCATTTTAGGTTTTGGGGTACACATGAAGAACATGTAAGACTGCTGCATAGGTACACACGTGGCAGTGTGGTTTGCTGCCTTCCTCCCCATCACCTACATCTGGCATCTCTCCCCATGCTATCTCTCCCCAACTCCCCACCCCCCACCATCCCTCCCCTATTTCCCCCCAACAGACCCCAGTGTGTAGTGCTCCCCTCCCTGTGTCCATGTGTTCTCATTGTTCAACACCCACCTATGGGTGAGAACATGTGGTGTTTGATCTTCTGCTCTTCTGTCAGTTTGCTGAGAATGATGGTTTCCAGGTTTATCCATGTCCCTACAAAGGACACAAACTCATCGTTTTTGATGGCTGCATAATATTCCATGGTGTATATGTGCCACATTTTCCCTGTCTAGTCTATCATCGATGGGCATTTGGGTTGGTTCCAGGTCTTTGCTATTGTAAACAGTGCTGCAATGAACATTCGTGTGCACGTGTCCTTATAGTAGAACGATTTGTAATCCTTTGGATATATACCCAGTAATGGGATTGCTGGGTCAAATGGAATTTCTATTTCTAGGTCCTTGAGGAATCGCCACACTGTCGTCCACAATGGTTGAACTAATTTACACTCCCACCAACAGTGTAAAAGTGTTCCTATTTCTCCACATCCTTTCCAGCATCTGTTGTCTCTAGATTTTTTAATGATCGCCATTCTAACTGGCGTGAGATGGTATCTCAATGTAGTTTTGATTTGGGAGATCTAGTTTCTCAAATGTGTGTGGCACCTCTTTCCTCTCTGTGTCTTGCTCTTACTTGGGCCATATGAGACCTTTCTTTGCTCTTTGGCCTTCTGGTATGATTGGGAGGCTTCCTGAGTCCTCCCAGAGGCAGAAGCCACTATGCCTCCTTTACAGCCTGCAGAACTGTGAGCCAATTAAACCTTTTTTTAATTTTGTTATCATACGGAAAGTCGGTACTGTGGAGTGGAGCTCTGAAATACCTTCAAGGCCCCTTTTTTCACTGTCTTGGCTATTGGCACTCAGGTTTTGTTTTGTGCATATATCTGAAGCCTTCTTGAATTTTCCCCCTGAAAATGGACTTTTCTTCTTTTACCACATTGCCTGGCTTTGACAAAGATACCTGAAAATGTACAAGCAGGTTCAAAAGTGGGTAACAGACAGACGTTGGAGAGTTTGGAGGGCTTAGAAGAAGACAGGAAAATAAAAGAGAGTTTTGACAATTGCAGAGACTTGTTAAAAAGTTGTGGTCAAAAGGCTGACAGAGATGAAGGCCAAGCTGAGGAGGTCTCAGATGGAAATCAGGAACTTACTGGGAACAGGAGCCAAGGTTACTTTTGTTTTGCTTTAGCAAAAAAAGTGGCTGCATGGTCCCCTGCCCTGGAGATCTGTGAAACTTTGAACTTGAAGGTGATGATTTAGGGTGTAACTGGTGGAATGAACTTCTAAGCAGCGAAGCTGAAGAACTGTCCTGCCTGAGCTGAACAACCTGTGTGACCAAATAAATGAACTTATATTTAAATGAGAAGCGGAGCTTAAAAGTTTGGTAGATTTGCAGCCTTTCTTCTCAAGTTACGCATTTTGAGAAGCATGGAGGTTTGAAGGGGCTGGGGCAGAATAATATGGTTTGGCATCATGTCCTTGCCAAAGCTAATGTCAAACTTTAATTTTTAATGATCAAGTTTGCACAGGTAGGTGTTGCTTGAGTCACGTGGGTGTGTTATTAATGAATGGCTTAGCACCATGCCCTTGATGCTGTTCTTCCTGCTAGTGAGTTTTCATGAGATCTGCTTGTGTACAAGTGTGTATACCTCTTTTCTTTTCTTTTTTTGTTTTGTTTCTGTGCTTGTTATATGAGATGCCTCAGTCTTTTTTTTTTTTTTTTTTTTTTTGGTCCTCTTTTCCAACTTGAAGTTTTGTGGGGTCTCTCAGAGGCAGAAACTACTATTCTTTGTGTATAGCCTGCAGAACTGTGAGCCAGTTAAAACTCTTTCATATGATGACCCTGAAAATTGGTGTTGAGGAATGGAGCATTTGGCTAAAGATATCTGACAATTTGGGAACAGGTTTGGGTCTGGGCAGTGGGCAGGGGTTGTAGTTTGCCCTGCTCAGTAGGGGATGGGAATTTAAGGGAAAGTTTGAAAGATCTTTGAAATTGTTTAAATGGTTGTGACCAAAATGTTGGCAGGAATACTGACAGTGAAGGCCAGGTTAGGTGGTCTCAAAGGGAAATGAGAAAGTTAGTGGGAACTGAAACAAAGGTCACTTTTGTTCTGCCTCAGCCAAAAATGTGCTGCTTGGTGCCCATTTTCTAGGGATCTTTAATACTTTGAACTTAAGTGTGATGATTTAGGGTATCTAGCATAATTTATAAACAGTGAAGCACTCAAGAAGTAGTGTGTCTGCTTCTAATTGCCTGTCTTCATAGGAGGAAGCATAGAAATGACCTAAAGTTTGAACTTATTTTTAAAGGGGAAGCAGAGATTAAAAGTTTGGAATATATGTAGTCTGGTCATGCGGTGGAACAGAAAGCCCATTTTTAGGGGAGTGATTTTGGAAGACTTCAGAAATTGGCATAAGTAAAAAGGAGCCACGTGGTAGTGGCCAAGACAATGGGGGAAAAGGCCTCCATGGCATTTCAGAGAGCTTTGCAGCATCTTATTTTGTCACAGGTTCTGAGGCCTAGGAGAAAAGAATGGTTTCATGGGCAAGGCCCAGGGCATCACATCCCTGCACAGCCTCAGGAGACTGCTTCTTGCATTTAATCTTCTTTCTCTCCAGCTCAAGACATGTCTGAAAGGGTCCCAGGTGCAGCTCAGCTTACTTCTTCAGAGGTATAAAGCTAGAAGCCTTGGTGCTGTCAATGTAGTTTTAAGCCTTCAGGTGCACAGAGTACAGGCGTGGAGGCTTGGAGGCTCCACCTAGAGCCTCCAACTAGATTTCAGAGGATGTATGCAAAAGACAGTGTCCAGGAGAAAGCCTGCTGCAGAGGTGGGGCTGTCACGGCGAATTTCTGCTACGGCAGTGCAGAAGGAACATGTGGGGTTGAACCCCTTCCTCAGAGTTTCCACTGGAGTACCGCCCGGGGATTCTGTGAGAAGGGGGCCACCATCCTCCCGATGGTAGTTCCACCAACAGCTTACAACCCGCATGTGGAAAAGCCACTGGTACTTAACGCTGCTTAGCCTGTGAGAGCAGATGTGGGAGAGAAACCTGTAAATCCACAGAAGCAGAGCCCTTGGGAGCCCACCCCTCACACCAGTGTGCCCTCAATTTGCGACATGGAGTCAAGATTAGTTTGGAGCTTCAACATTTTATGATTTCCCTGCTAGAATTTAGACTTGCATGAGGCCTGTAGTCCTGGTTTTTTGTTTGTTTTTTTTTCCAGCAAATTTTTTCCTTTTGGATTGGGAATGTTGAATGACTGCCTGTACCCTCATTATATCTTGGAAGTAACTAACTCATTTTTTATTTTAGACTCTCATAGGTGAATAGAAGTCTAGCCTGGTCTCAGATGAGACTGAATGTTTGATTTTTGTGTTAATCCTGGAAGGAATTAAGACTTTTGGAGACTATTGGGAAGGCATGATTGTATTTTACAGTGTGAGAAGGCCATGAGATTGTGCAGTTGGGGCAAAATAATATGGTTTGCCTGTCACCTGATCAGCGAGGCCAGGTCAGTGGCAACCTGATCAGTGGAGTCTGGTCAATGGGGACCTGGTTAATAAAAACCTGGTCAATGGGGGCTTGATGAGTGAGATCCTCATTCAGTGAAGGCCTACGCAGTGAAGTTAGTCACTTGAGATTTGGCCAGTGGACAAATGGTCACTTTGGCTTTGCCAGTGGGGGCTTGGTCACAGGGACGTGGTCAGTGAGGCCTATGTAGTAGGGGCATGGTGAGCATGGTGCTGCTTAGAGAGGGTATCATTAGGAGGATCTAGTAGCAGGGATCTTGGTGAGTGGGTACCTAGTGGCAGCCAGTTATTTGATATCTGGTCAGTGCCAACCTAGGCTGCAGGGGTTTGGTCAGTACAGACCTGGTCATCTGGAGCTTAGTGGTGGCCTTGTAAGCATGGGCTTGGTCACTGGTGACCAGGTGAAGGGGTGCTATTCAGTGGAGGCCTGGACACATGAGACATAATCAGCAGAACCTGCTGGGCATGTCCTCATCAGTGAGGCCCTTGTCAGTGGGGCCCTGGTCAGGACAGCCTGGTAAGTGGAACCTAATCAGTGGGGACCTGGTCAGAGAACACTTGGTTAGTGGTGGCTTTTGTAGCACTGGTCTAATCAGTGGTGACCTGGTCAGCGGGGAGCTGAGCAGTGGGTGCCTGTTTAGTGAGGCCTACTCACTAGGGTCCCAGTCAGGGTCATCTGGTCACCTCAGGCCTGGTCAATGGCAGCTTGTTCTCTGGAGGCGTGGTCAGTGTGGCCTCATCTGTGGGGCCAGGCAATGGGGTCATGATTGGTGGAACCTAATCAGTGGGCATTGTCAGTAAGGACCTCATCAGTGAGGCTTTGTCAGTAAAGACCTGGTCAGTGAGGCCTTGTCAGTGAGGCCTTGTCAGTAAGGTCCTGGTCAGTGGAATCCTAGTCATTGTGGATCTGGCAGCAGAGGCCTGGTTAGTGGGGCCTGGTGATGGGGATGTGATCAAGGAGGACCTGATGTGTGGGATCTGGTCAACAGGAACCTGGTCAGTGGAGGCTGCTGAGCACTGCTGACAGATTCCAGGTGCAATGCACATTATGGAGGGCCCTGTGGACAGCTGGGATGGCCCAGTGGTGCCCAATGGCCCAGTCAAAATTGGAAAAAGCAGGTATTTTGATGGGCCTGGGAGATCTTGCTCAGAAATTTTGACAGGACAAAGGTAAAGGAAGGGCCACAGTGGCCGGAGAGATGGTCACAGCCTATGTGCTGCACAGGATGGAGAAAGTCAGGGAACAGGCAGGGTGGACAGCTGGTATGCAGGGAGAGGTAGGGGCATGCTGGGAGGTCAGACCCTGTGAGGACTCTTGGGGCCTCAGATAGGGTGGGCTCCAGGTGCACCCTCAGTGCACTGGGCAGGTCTCAGCCCAGTCTCCCTAGACCCCAGCTGGGTGATGTGTTCATTCCCTGGGGATCCTGCAGAGAGCACAGCCTCCAGCCCAGGTGGTGCAGCTTGACCTCTCCATGGGCCTGGAGCATCCCCTGCTAGCCCTCCACTCCCTCTTCTCCCAGGTCCTGCTTTCCAGTGTCAGCCAGCAGGGAGGTCCTGTCCTCTCTTCCCTATGCGTCTTCTGGGGTGAAACTTGCAGTGGATTGGGAACAGGGATCGTGCTTCCCTCAGGCCCACTTAGGGAGGAGACTGGCGGGAGCCTATCACTGGTCCTCACCGCTGTTTTGGTTGCCTTTGAGTAAGATGGATCAGTAAGTGCCCTGAAGGTGAAGGCAAGAGACTCCCTGCTGTGTGGGAGGCTAGTCTAGGGATGGAGGACTTGACAGGTCTTCCCAGTCTGTCAAGCCTAGGCATCACTTTCCTGTCTCAGGACTCAGAAAGTCCAGTCCTGAGATGGGATGGTGCTGTCCAAGGTGGGTGGCCGGGGCCTGAGAGCAAGCCCCCATGAAGTGACCACATCACCCAGCTGGGGTCCAGGGAGCCTGGCCTGAGGCCTGCCCAGTGCAAAGGGTACACTTGGAGTCCACTCCACCTGATACTCTCACAGCCCTTGCAGGGTCTGGCCTCCCAGCTTGCACCTGCCTCTCCCTGCACCCCACTGCCCACCCTGCCTGTTCCCTGACTTTCTTCATCCTGTCCAGCAGTATGGGTGGGACAGGAGAACAGCCTGTGTGCACGTGTGGTGGCAAGTAGGAGTAACACATCATCCCTGGGAAGCGCCATGTTTCCTGCCAAACCCAACCCCAAAACTCTGTCTCTGAGGCGGTTTTACCAAACCCAAAACCCAGAACCATGACTGTGGCTCAGGGGTCAGCACCTGCTAGTGCCAAGATACTACAGGGAGACTGGGACCTGACCAAAGCCCATGGTGTTTGTGACCTGAGTCTTGGGGCCATAAGGCCAGGCCACCAATGGCCATTGGGCCATAGGGGCTCAGCCCCAGGGCTTGTCCTTCTTTGGCTCCTTCTGATTCAGTCTTCTCAGGGCCCTGGAGCCCAATACCCAGCATCCAAGGTCCCCTCTAGGAATCCTGGCGGCTCGGCTTACTATATCATGTTTCATCTGAAAGCAAAAATGTGAGGCTGGATGCACAGAAAGATGACTCGGAGTGCTTAATGACTAGAAGAAATCTAACAGCAGCCAGAAGGTAATGTGGGGAGGGTTGGACCTCCATGACAGGTAGAGCCAGGAGTACAGGCACCCAGTGCTGTGGCCTGGCACCACCTGCCTCTCAGAGGGTAGGTGGCACACTGTCCTTATGTGGAGGACAGCAGGCGTGGCCACCTGACCTAAATAAAAAAAAGGTCCAGATCAGAGTTCCCAACTCTGAGTACTTACCCACTCTCCGAATCATGGGAGGGGAGGCCTGGTCCTAGGTAGACCTGAGCTCTGAGTAACTGCGGAGCCCAAGGCTGGAAACCTCCAGAATTCTCTAGCCCCTGATCCTCCCTGGGGTCCCACTGTGGCCTATCTTACCAGAGCACTCTTCTGTGTGTAGGTGTCTTGGTAGCTCTACAAGGGAGTCCTCTTTCAGGTGTGGGCTGGGGATGGTCACTCCTGCTGGTTGTCTAAAAGGTGGAAACCAAGGACCTAGGGAAATACCAGGAACAGCCTTTTGACACTCATCCAGAGCAGGACGAACAGGCAAGTGTTATCAGGAGCCCAGGTCTCCAGGTGGAGGGAATGTCAACCCTGCAGTAGAAGTAGAGGCCCCTCACACATCCTAGGCACAGATGGTAATGTAGGCACCGCAGGTAAGCTGGGCTTGGTACCCCTCTCTGGCTTCAGAAAGAGGTCAAACGAGAAGCTTTATACAGAATAAACCTTTCCTTCCAGAAGCACTGCTGTCTGGTGGTTGCCATTTGTGGCAGTGAGACTTTTACTTGTTCTGAGGCTGGGCTGGTTTCTCCTCTTAGTCCTGCCCCACAGACCATAAAGAAGAACAGCAAGAGGTTCCCAGAAAACATCCACAAATGGCCCTGGACGTAAGCTACACTCTGAGAAATATGTCATGCTCCAGGTGAGCTAAGGCATCAGGTAAGGCCTATGAGGCTGGAGGATCCCAGGGCAGGTGGTGCAATCCATAGCTGTGGAAGCTTCCCATGGGAATTGGGAGGTCCCAAGGCAGAGAAAGGGATTCCACAGGAGAATCACAGAGAAGTCACAGAGCCACCAGGGGCTCTCCTGGCCCAGGGAGCAGTCAACACCATGGACTGAACACCTGCTGGGCTCCAAGCCCTGGGCCAGGCTGGGCCTGTGGGGCCAGGAGGCAGCTCAGAGTGGAAGTCAGAGAGAGAAGTGTGCTCAGAGGGCACTCGTTTCTGGATGTAATGTGGTCCTGGGATTCTGTCTGGGAAGTGCTTCCAGGGTTTCATATGTGTTATGGCGCTACTTCCTCTCCCCAGCCTCACCCTGCAGGAATTCCAGTGAATATATTGCCACCATCTTGAATCTCAGTGCCCTCATAGTGCAATGGCACCAGCAGATCTGCCTGTGCATGGACTTTCTGTACTACCTACTCCTGAGGGCTGATGCTTCTGCAGGGCTTATGACTGACTTGGTACACAACTTCAGATGCCATCATCCTGGAGCAGCACTGCGCCCTCACTAGCCAGGGTGTTGATGACTTCCTCAAGGCCAAGGCCACGTTCTAGACTTTGGACTTCATTGATGCACTTGTGCTGAGCGAGGTGGGCTTCTCTGGTATCTTAATTCAGGAGGTAGAATGGAGCTTGAGATCAAGTGTCTGATCAAAGAACTTGAACTTGATCTGGAGGGCTCTGGGGGAGCCATGAAAGGTGCTGGATAATGAACTTGATCTGGAGGGCTCTGGGGGAGCCATGAAAGATGCTGGATAAAGGAGGGACAGCCAGATACATTTTAGAGATGACTGTAGAAGGCTGCCTGGAAGGAATGAACAAGAGCCAGGAGACCAGGGAGGGTGCTTGTGGGGCAGGTCTGGAGATGGCAAGGGAGGAATCCTGCCTGGATGACTTCAGGGACTGTCTCAGGTTACACTCAGGTGCCCTCAGAGCTAGTGCTTTCAGAGGGCTTGTCTCCAGGATGAAAATGGGAAGGAGTTGTCAGAAGAGGATATATAAATGGAGGCTGGCATCTTCATAAGCGCCAGTGGTAATCCCGGTGTGGGAATACTGTGGGAACAGGGGTATCTTGATCCCAGGGACATGGTGGATACACCCTACATTACTCCATTCTGCCCATGCTCGCTTGTTTGCTTGCTTTCCTTCCTTTTTCTTTTTCTTTCTTTTCTCTTTTTCTTTTTCTTTTCTCTCATAGGAGAGAAGGCTTTTTGTGCAGATGCCCAGGACAATTTGCACAAAAAAGAGAATGATTTATCACTGAGCCCAGCACACAGATAATGTGACTCTCCTGCCAATTCCTTGCCCTCATAAATAATTGTGACATATCCCTAGAGAACGGCCAAGTAATATGATTTCTCCTGCTTGCTCCCTAGCTGCAAGTAGGATTGTGACATATATCTTAGCGAAGTTTACAGGTGTGACGATGACTTTTATTCCTCAAACCAGCCAATATGGATAATACTGTGAGCATTCTCTTTGTTCGAAGGTAATAGAGGGTTACCACTTTATTGCATATCATTTAAAAACCTTGGGTGGAACAGAGTGTCAATACAAAGCCCAGCACAGAGGTGAAATTGTGTTTTACATACACACACCCTGCCAACCATTTCATTCATTACATTCACACGTGAGCCACGCCCACTGACGAAGTTTTAAATCTCACACGGGAATGCAGCTTACAATTGGAATGATGACTTTCATATACGAAGATATGGCCACACTTGGAATGGTAACTCATTTCTTTTTTTCTTTTTTTTTTTTCAGGAACTGCCAAAGTTTTAGTGTTTAATAATGAATAGCACAACTGACCAAGGTGCAAGATGTAAAGATACCATGTTCAAGAAACTGGGGGGTAAATCACTCTATAAACTAACTATATAGTATGTGATAGGAATGCATACTTTATAATATAAAACCTGTCTACACATAGTAGTTAGCTGAAAAAGCCATTCAATCTTCTCTTGGCTTGGAAAGATGGTGTTCGAAATTCCAGTACATATTATTAGCAACCTTCAACTCGTGTGTGGCAGATATTTTGTTTTCACCTTCCAGTTCTTCAACCCCAGCCTGTGTCATGAGGTCTGCGATGTTCTTCTCCAGATCGTCAGTGCGACTACTCGTATCATTAATTCTCCCAATCTGCTCCTGCAGCAGATGCAGGTCTGAAATTTATCTTGCATCTGCTGCCGGAGTATCTGCACCACCAAGCTGAGGTCCTGCATGGTCTTGGGGTCAGTCTCAGCCATCTCCCCGATGCCCAGCTTGGCAGTCTGGTAACTCATTTCTAAATCCACTCATAGGCGGGACTCTCCTATCTGGACCGAGCTAACTGGAGTTATGTTGACTCCCATATCTTGGCTTAGGGCTACAGGTACCATCACTGATCCATTCCAGCATGAATTTCTAAGCGTGAATTGTGACACTAATGCACACTGTATAATGCCATCAGTTGGCACAGAGAATGTTTTCACAGGGCCCAGCAGACACGTGAGATTGTGACACTCATATGAACACAAAGCTGAAAGTAAAGATGATCAACCTCCTACATCAACATAGTGCACTCTGAATCTCACACCCAGAGGCAGTCAGAAGATTTTTTTTAAAAAGGCTGTTGTAGATAAATGTGGTCCACAGGTGGATTGGTGTCTCTCAGACCAGAATTCAGCACTCCAAGAAGGCTGGGACTTCACTAAGTAAACACAGTCTGCAATAGAAATTGAGACTCTGATGCATAGATCCGGTTCACTGATGAATAGATCCGGTTCACTGATGAATAGATCCGGTTCACTGATGGGATTGTGCCTCATGTAGCTGGTCCCAACATTCAGGATGTGTTGACTCCCATACCTAAACTGGGAGATGTGCAGGTTGTTCATCTCATCCCTGGACCTTCCTGCTGGTGCGATTGTGACATATCATGTGCCCAGCACCCAGCATGATTTGAGTCTCCCACCTGAACCCAGCCCACAGATGAAATTGTGACATATCACTGGACCCAGAACCTAGGTGATGTTACTCGTTTCTTCTGCCTTGGCCCTGCATACATGGAGCACATGTTTCTAGACCCTGCACTCAGCACTCAGGTTATATGTCTCTTCTACCTGTGCCCAGATTGTATGGGTCATTGTGACATATTTTTTGGTATGAGAATAATATTTCTTAGTTATTCACCTAGGTGATGTGACTCTCCTTTTCTGCCTGAGCACTGCACACAGCTGACATTGTGACACTGATACGCACACCCAACAAGCAGTATAGACTCCTCATCCCACATGAACACAGCCGGCTGTTGAGGTTGAGTCTCCTACCCAAAGCCAGCCAAAAGTTGCCTGGGGTCTGCCTGCAGGGAGCATTTTGACATATCTATGTGCCAATTGCACAGGTAATGTGAACCTTTTCTACTGCCTGGTTTCTGCTCACAGGGAAGATTATGACTTATCAGTGGGCCAACATCTAATTGATGTGACTTTTTCTGAGGTTCTGCCTACAGGGGAGATTGTGACATATTGCGGGGCTTGGCACCAAGGTGATTTGAGACTTCTGCCTGGATTCTGCCTTGTAGGGACATTGCGGCGTAGCTCTGAGCCGATCACCTAGATAATGTGACTTTCCTCCTTTCTTATGTGAACTGTGCCCATGGAATAGATTGTGGCATATCTCTAGGACCAGTTTCATTAAAAGCAAACAAACAAAAAAACAAATAACAAAAAAGGCAGTTACTTATGACTGGCCCCAGCACACAGGTGACGGGGGGCATGGAGACATTTCTCTGGGCCCATCATCTAGATGATGTGACTCTTTTCTTCATAGGACACGTCCACGTGAGGAATGTGACATATTGCTGGGCCCAGCATCTATGTGATGCATCACACCTCTCATGCCTGTCTCTTTCAACTGGAGTGATTGACATGAAGCTGGCCCAACTCCTAAGTTATGTGACTTTTTTTTTCCTTCTGAGCCCTACCCACAAGGGGACATTGCAACATATGTTTGAGTCCCTCACCTAGGTGGTGTGACTTTCATGAGTGAGCCATCCACTCAGTGGGTATTGTGACACATTTTTGCACACAGCACTGAGATGATGTGACTCTCCTCTACTGCTTGGGCTCTCCCCAAGGAGGCATTGTGCTGTATCACTGGGTCCAGCACCTAGGTTATTTGACTTCCCTCTACTGCCTGGGCCCTGCATACATTGTGCATTGTGACATACGGCTGTGTCTAAAACATAAGGGATGCAACTCTCCTCCGTCGGCTTTGCCCATACAAGTATAGAAAAGGTTAATGAAAGAGAATAAAATTTCTCAATTATTCACCTAGGTGATGTGACTCTCTTTTCTGTCTGAGCACTGCACACAGCTGAGATTGTGACACAGACAGGCACACCCAGCCAGCAGTATAGACTCATCACCCCCCATGAACACAGTGGACTGTTGAGGTTCTGAGTCTCACGCCCAAAGCCAGTCAGAAGTTGTGGATTGACTCATATGCAGATTTTCCTCACATTTGGGTTTCTGACTATCCAACCAACATTCATCAAACCTGTGAGGCTGTCACTCTACTAAGAAGGCAGTGCACAGGACAGATTGGTGCTGTCATGCATGGATCCAGTATACCATTGAGATCGTGACTCATGGACTTATGCCCAACATGACATTTCACTGGACCTAGTACCAAGCTGATATCACTCCTCCATTATCTAGTTTCTGACTCCAGAGAAGATTGTGAAATATTGCTGGGGACTTTCACCTAGTTGATGTGACTATCTTACCTGTGCTTCTTTCTCAAGGGGTATAGTGACATATTGCTTGACCCAGCACCTAGGTGATGTGACTCTTTTCTGTTCCTAGGGCTCTGCCTAAAACAGGATTGTGTTGTATTATAGGGCTCTGCACCAAGGTGACAAAACTGTTAGCTGTGTCTGTGTATCAGTCATCTCACCCTGTATAAAACTCTGAACCACCAGGGTACACTATACAATACGCATAAGTTTAATAATCTGTGGTGACTTTCATACAGGTAGGAGACCCAGGACCCTAGAAGTTTTCTTAAGCCTAACTATAAGGGTCAGCATGTTTTTGGTTTTGTTGGTTTCTTTGTTCTTAATTGGCTGGGTCCAGTAATGAGAGTCATCACTGTGCCTGTGAACTACCATCCCTCCTGTGACTAGATCTACATAGGGCAGTCAAAGTTCCAACTGTGGACTGTGTCCATGTACAAGACTCAGGACCTCACCAGGGTCTCTGTTCATGTGTGGGGGTGACACTCATAACTGTTGGCTGGATGAGCGTACAAGAGTCACTTCCCATCTCCTCTGTGTGCTGAGTGCACTTATATGTCCAAATCCCACTTGTGGTGACATGGGTCACCATCCGCCCTTTAAATTAAAATTAAAATGTAAAGGGGGGATGGTGACCCATGTCACCACAAGAGGGATTTTGTGAGAAGTGACACAACATTAAAAATACAACTGTGGGGGCCGGGTGCGGTGGCTCACGCCTATAATCCCAGCACTTTGGGAGACCGAGACGGGTGGATCACGAGGTCAAGAGATCGAGACTATCCTGGTCAACATGGTGAAACCCCGTCTCTACTAAAAATACAAAAATTAGCTGGGCATGGTGGTGCACGCCTGTAGTCCCAGCTACTCAGGAGGCTGAGGCAGGAGAATTGCTTAAACCCAGGAGGCGGAGGTTGCGGTGAGCCGAGATCGCGCCGTTGCACTCCAGCCTGGGTAACAAGAGCGAAAACTCTGTCTCAAAAAAAAAAAAAATCCAACTGTGGATTGCATCTGTGAGTAAAATTCAGGACCTCACCAGTGGGTTCTGTCCATGTGTGTGAATGAGTTCTTACTGTTGGCTGAGTGTGCATGTGAGAGTCACAGTCTCCACTTTGTGCTGAGTTATATAATGACATTCTCTTTACAACCCTTGGGGCATTATACATTATAAATGAGTGAGATAATCCTCTGTGATGTTTATACAAGTAGAAAACCCAAAACCTTACCTGTTGACCTAAGCCTAGGTACAAGCGTCAACATATCTTTTATTGGCTGGGTTCACTGTGCAAGTGAGTTGGGTTCAGGAATTTGTTACCATCCAACCAGGCTGGATCCACATATGACGGTCACAATTTCAATGGTGGAATAGGCTCATGTGTAAGATTTAGAACCTCACTATAGGCTCCGCCTATGTATGAGCATGGCAATTCAAACTGTTGGCTAGGTGTGTATAGGAGAGTCACCATCTCACCTGGGAACTGGGCCCTGTAATGATGCTCTGTATTTCCCAAGAGATTTATGCAACATACAAGAGTGTCATAATCTTCTGTTACCTTCCTACAGTTAAAGAGCTACCAGAGTCAACATCTTTCTTACTAGCTGGGTCCAGGCATGAGAGCCATCACCATCCCTGTGAGCTGAATCCAGAATGAGTCACCATCTCACTTCTGGTAAGACATACACATGACAGTCCCAATTCTAACTCTTGGCTGTGTTCATATATGAGATTTAGGACCTCAACAGTGGTCTTTGTTCATGTGTAATAGTGACAATAGTAACTTTTGGCTGGGTTTGCATACAAGAGTAAAAATCTCATCTGTGTGCTGGGCTGAGTTATATGTCACAATCTTACCTTTGGGAAAGGCTGAGAAATAAGAGTAACATTACCTTGATTCTTCACCCGGAGTATGTCTCAATCCCCTCTAAGGGCAAGGCCCAGGCAGAAGAGTCATATAAGTTGTGTTCAGGGCCCAGTGACATATCATAATAATTCCTCTAGACAGAGCCCAGTCAGGAAAGTCATGATATTTGGGTGCCGGGCCAAGAGATGCGTCACAGGGGCCTAAAGAATCTTTTTATAGGCATGTCTTGGGCAGCAGAGAAGAGGCACATTATGTAGAAAATTAGTTCAGAGATATGTCACAATGTCCCCTTTGGGTGACATGCAGGCAGGTGAGGAGGGTCACATCATCTAGATAATGGACCCCGCAATATGTCACAATGCCCCCTGATGGAAAGGCAAATAAAAGAAAGTCATATAACCAAGGTGAGTAAACCAGAGATTTCACAATGCATGCTATAATTTCACAATGCATCCTCCTTCCTCATGGAAAAGAGGAGCATCATATAACCCAGGGGCTACACCAGATACATGTCACAATCACCTCAGTGGGCAGGGCCTAGACATGAGAGGAGAGTCACATCACACAAACGGTAAGCCAAGTGATATGCTGCAACTCCCACTGTGGATGGGTCCAAGAAAAAAAGAAAAAAAGTCACATCATCTACATGTTGGGGCCACAGATATATATCAATGTTTCCTGTAAGTATTGCCCAGGCAGAAGAGGCAAGTCAAGTCACTTGGGTGCAGAACTGAGCGATATGTCACAATGTCTTCTATAGGCAAAGCTCAGGTGAAAAAGGGGGGTCACATAAAATAGTTGATAGGCACAGAGATATGTCACATTCCCCTGTAAGCAGAGTCCAGGCATGAAGACTCAAACCACTTTTGTACTGAGCCCAGCAATATGTCACAATGACTTTTGAGAGCAAGATCAAATCAAGACAAGAATGTCACTTTATCTGGCCTAACGATATGTCACTATCGTTTATGTGAGCAGAACATAGGAAAAAGAGACAAGTCACATCAGCTGGGTGCTGAGCCCAGAGGCACATCTCAATCCCCCCATTAACAGAAATCATGCAGAAGAGAGTCAAAACACATGGGTATGCCCGGGCATGGTGACTCATGCCTGTAATCCCAGCACTTTGGACGGCTGAGGTGGGTGGATCGCTTAAGGTCAGGAGTTTGAAAAGAGCCCGGCCAACATGGTAAAACCATGTCTTTACTAAAAATACAAAAATTAGCTGGCCGTGATGGTGGGTGCCTGTAATCCCAGCTACTTGGAGGCTGAGGTATAAGAATTGCTTGAACCTGGGAGGTAGAGGTTGCAGTGAGCTGAGATTGTGCCACTGCACTCCAGCCTGGGTGATAGAGCGAGACTCTGTCTCAAAACACATATCCACACACAAATAATGGACACAGAAATATTTCATAATGCCCCCTGTAGGAAGGGCCCAGACAGAAGAGTAAAATCTCCTGGGTGCTGGACTGTTCAGTAAGTCAAAATAGGCAGTGTGGGCAGGCCACAGGCAAAAATCACATAACCTGAGTGCAGGGCCTATAAATACATCACAATATCCTCTATGAGCAGAGCCAAGACAGAATAGATCACATCAGCTAAGTGCTGGGCAAAATGACATGTCATAATCTCTACTAGAGGGTAGACCCAGGAAAGAATCATATCATTCAGATTCTGGGCAGAGGCTTACATCAGAATCACACTTACAGGAAGGTCCAGGGATGTTTCAGCAGTCTCACACATGTCCCAGTTGTAGGTTTGGTCTGAGTACATGAGCCACAATCTCAAAAATAAATTGGATCTGTACAAAAGAGACTTAATTCCTTCTGAAAACTGCTTTCCTTTAGTGCAGTCACAGCCTCACAGCTGTGGGGAATCTTGGTCTGAGATTCACCAATCCCCCTATGGACCAGATCCATGTATGAGAGTTAGTTATCCAACTTTCCACTGCTCCAGGTGGGAGATTCAGAGCCTCACAAGTGGGCTGTGTGTATGTAAAAGGATGACAATCTTTACTATTGGCCACCTGTCCAAAGGAGTGTCACAATGTCACCTGTGTGCTGGGCTCTGTGAGGACAGTCTCTCTACCATTCAAGGGCTGTGTATACTATGTAAGAGAGTCAACATCTGTTCTGGGACCTTCATGGCGGTATGCACCCATGATTGTATGTGAGGCCCTAAGTCCACATATGAGAGTCAACATCTCTCCTATTGGCTGAATCCAGATGGGAGAGTCCTGACCTCTATATGAACTGTGTTTATGAATGAGTCACCATCCCAACTGTGACCAGGTGTTCACATATGACAGTCAGAATTTTAACTGCAGACTATGTCTGCCTGTGAGTTCAGCGTTTCACCATTAGGCTCTTTTAGATATGAGGGTGACAATCCCAACAGTTGGCTGGGTGTGTGTATGAGAAACAGAATCTTGCTTGTTTTGTGGGCCCTGAGATGACATCCTCTGTACCACTGGAGGGCTTGATATAAGATACAAGGAAGTTACAGTTTCCTATGACTTTCATACAAAGAGGAGATGCAGGACCTTACCCATTTCACGAAGCCTAGCTATGAAAGTATCTCTTATATTGACAGGTTTGAGGAAAGAGGGTCAGCATCTTACCTGTGAGATGGGCAAGGATATATGTCATAATCATGCCTGTGGGTAGAGAGTGAGCAGGAGAGTCATCTCATCTGGGAGCCAGACAAGGCATATGTCAAAATCTTCCTTGAGGACAAAGACCATGTAGAAGAGTCACATTACCAGGGTGTTCAGTTATGGATATCTTACAATCCCTTCCTGAAAGCAGGGCACAGGATGCATAGTCACATCACCTGGATGCTGGGCCCAGTGATATGTCACAATGCTCCCTGCGGGCAATACCCAGGCAGGAAAGACACATCATCTCAACGGTGGGCCCAGCATTGTGTCCCAGTCTTTCCTGTGGGCAGAATGCTGGCAGAAAAGGAAACTCACATATCCTAGGTGATGGATTCAGGGATATGTCACATATCCTAGGTGATGGATTCAGGGATATGTAGAAAGGCTTTCTGTTGGCAGGGACAAGGCAGGATGGTTAAATCTTATTGATTTAGGAATCAGCCATATGTCTTAATACCCCATATATGCAAGGGCCAGAAAAATAAGAAAGTCACATTACCTAGGTGCTAGATGAAGGGACATGCCCCTGTACCCTTTTTTGTCAGGACATAGGCAGAAGTGAGTCACAACATATGAGTGATGAACAAAAAGATGTCATAATATCCCTGTTGGCAGGGCCCAGTTAGAAGAGTTGCATCACGTAGGTTTTGATCCCAGTCATGTATCACAACATAGAATATACGCAGGGCCCAGGCAGAAGAGGAGAGTCCCAACACCTAGATTCTTGGCTCTGTGATACATCACAATTCCTTCTTGGGCAGAGCCCAAGCAGCAGAAGACAGTCACATCGTCATTTAGGTGCTGGATCCAGCAATATGTCACAATACCCCCTAAGAAAAGGGCCTAGGCAGAAAAATCTCCTCACCTGGGCAATGACACACAGGTATATCCCAATGCTTTCTGTGTTAGGGCTCAGGAAGAAGAAAGTCACAAAGCCTGTGGGATAGACCAAGTCATATTTCACAATAACCCTAGTGAGCATCGATGAGGCATGAGTGGAGAGTCACATGATGTAGGTGCTGAGCTGAGTGATATATCACAATGCCTCCTGTGAGCAGGGACCAGGCAGGAGAAAGAAGTCAAATCACCTGGGTGATGGGTGCAGAGAGATGTCACAACATTCCAGGCAAGGGTAATATCATCTTGGTATTGGATTCAGAAGTATGTCACAATATCCCATGTGGGGATGACACAAGCAGGAAAGTCACAAAAACTGGGTGTGAGAACTGGCAATATATCAATTTCCACTGTGGACACACTCAAAAAAGAAAAGGACACTCACATTATCTAGGTTATGGGCCCAGAGATACAGTCCAATTTCCCACTGGCAGAGACCAGGCAGAAGTTTCACATAACCTTTGCACTAGGCAATGTGCTGGGTCACATCACTTAGGTGATAAACAGCAACACATCACTCTTTCTTTCTAAACACAGCCCAGGCAAAAAAGGAGCATCACATTTCCTAGGTGTAGGCCCAGATGTATGTCACTATATCTGTTATAGGCAAAGATGTGGTAAGGGGAGAAAGTCCAATCAAATAGTTGATGAACCCAAAGATATGTCACAATGCATTATGTGGGCAGGGTCCAAACACAAGACACACTTCACCTTGGTGCTGGTAACAGCAATATTCACAATGCCTTCTGAGGACAGTGCCAAGGCAAAAGAGTAACATCACCATGGTTTTGGGCCCAGCTTTATGTCACAATCTCCCCTGTGAGCAAAACCTCAGAAGACAAGAGAAGTCACATCAGCTCAGTAATGAACAAAGTTATATGTTTTGTTCTCTCCTAAGAGCTAAGACCAGGCAAATAAAGATAGTCATATCACTTGGGTGACAGGTCTGGGATATGAAACAATTTTCTGCATAGGCAGGACTTAGGCAGGAGAGTTAAATCAAATGGGCATAGGACCCACTGGTATATTACAATGCCTCCTGTGGGCAGCATCAAGGCACCAGAGGAGACACATGACCTGTGTGCAAGGCCCAGTGATGTCAAAATGCCCCCTCTGCTCAGCGCCGTTATATGTTACAATCTCATGTGTGACCTGTGTCCAGGCAGTAGAGTCGAACCACTCAGGTGCTGGACTGGAGCATATGTAACAATAACACCTACAGAAGGTCCAGGGTTGAGATTAACAATCTCACACATGTCCCCATTCTAGGCATGAGTCAACTTCCGTATGGTAGTTCTAAGTACACAAGTCACAATCTCAGTGGTCAACAGGATCTCAGTTTGAGAGCCCCATTCGTTCTGTGAATTGTGTTTTGTAAGTAAAGTCACAGCCTCATGGGTTTGCTGAATCTTAATTTGAGTGTCATGAACCCACTGTGGAACAGATTCACGTATGAAAGTCAAGTTTGCAACTTTTAGCCACCTCAGGGTGTGAGATTCAGAACCTCAACAGTGAGCTGTGTTCATGTGAAACAATGACAATCTTTACTCTCGCCTGGGTGTGCATATGAGAGTTACAATCTCACTTGTGTGCAGGGCCCTCCTAGAACAATCTCTGTACCACTCGGTGGCTTTATACAATACGCGAGAGTCAAAATTTGCTCTGAAATTTTCATGTTAGAGGGAACTTTGATTGTACCTGTGGCCCTAAGCCCAGGTGTGAAAGTCAACATCTTTCTTATTGATCGTGTCCAGATAGGAGAGTTTTCATCTGCCTAAAAGCTGTGTTTAAACATGAGTAACCATTCCATTTGTGGCTTGATGTTGAGGTATGAATGTCACAATTTAAGCTGTAGACTACATTTGCATGAGAGATTCAAAACATCACCTGTAGGCTCTGTCAATGTGAGAGGGTGGGTGAGAGTAGTAACTTTCTATAAGCTTCTTACAAAGAGGAGACACAGGGCCTTACTCATTTTTGTAAGCCTAAATATGAGAGTATCTCTTCTGTTCGCTGGTTCAACACACAAGGTATGCTAGTCATTATTGTACCTGTGAGCTGAACCAAGGTATATGTCACAATGCCACCTCTCAGTAGGAGCAAGCAGGAGAGACACAGCACCTAGGCACTAGGCCATGGATATGTCACAGTCTGTTATGAAAGCAGAGACCAGGCTGAAGGGTCACATCATTAGCATGCTTAGCCAAGAATATTTAAAAATCTCCTCCTGAAAGCAATACAACAGGAACAAAGTCAGCTCACCTGGGTGTTGGGCCCAGCAGTATGTCACAATGCTCTCTGTGGGACAATCCAAGGCAGGAGAGACACATCAACAGGTTGCTGGGTGCAGAAATACGTCACAATTTTTCTTGTTGGCAAAGTTCAGGCAGAAAATGTATCACAACTCTGAGGTGATGGATGCAGACATATGTCACAGGCTCGCTGCAGGCAGGGCTCAGGCAGGAGCCTCACATCCCTAGGTTCTGGGCCTGTGATGATCATAAGTGAATATGGCCACAGTTCCCATGGTGACTCATTGATGGACTCAGATCACAGGAACGGTGATAACTCTCATACCTGGATCCAGCCAATAAGAGAGATGTTCAATCTCGTTCCTGATTCTAGGGAATGAGTAAGATTGTGAATCCATACAGGCATGAAGGTATCAGAGCAGATAGTGACTCTCAGGTGTACATTTTAAAGCCCTTTAGCTGCACAGTGTGTCATGATAGGGCCCAACACACCAATGAGACTGTGACTCTTGTATCCTCGCCCAGCTGAAAATAAGAATTGTCACGCTCCCACTTGAATACAGCACACTAAATCTCATAGCTACAGGCAGTCAAAATTTGGAATTGTGTCTCAGACAAGAATCCAGTCCATATAAGGATTAATATAAAAACTATACAGACCAGGCATGGTGGCACACACCTGTAATCCCAGCAGTTTGGGAGGCCGAGGTGGATGAATCACAAGGTCAAGAATTCGAGACCGTCCTGGCCAAAATGGTGAAACCGCATCTCTACTAAAAATACAAAAATTAGGCTGGGCGTAGTGGCTCACGCCAGTAATCTAAGCACTTTGGAGGCCAAGGTGGGCGGATCACCTGAGGTCGGGAGTTCAAGACCAGCCTGACCAACATGGTGAAACCCTATCTTTAAATTAAAAAATAGCCGGGCGCGGTGGCTCACGCCTGTAATCCCAGCACTTTGGGAGGCCGAGGCAGGTGGATCACAAGGTCAAGAGATCGAGACCATCCTGGTCAACATGGTGAAACCCCGTCTCTACTAAAAATACAAAAAATTAGCTGGGCATGGTGGCACGTGCCTGTAATCCCAGCTACTGAGGAGGCTGAGGCAGGACAATTGCCTGAACCCAGGAGGCGGAGGTTGCGGTGAGCCGAGATCGCGCCATTGCACTCCAGCCTGGGTAACGAGAGCGAAACTCTGTCCCAAAAAAAAAAAAA
>NW_022437615.1:27034-33451 GCF_009761245.1 Sapajus apella
AAAAAAAAAAATTAAAAAATAAAAAATAAAATTAAAAAAACCCAACTATTAAAAATGAGAAAAAGACTTACATATTTTTCAAAAAAAGACATACATGTGGCCAATAGATCATTCAAAAAATGGTCACTGTCTGTTATCAGGGAAAGGGAAGCAAAAAAAAAAAATAGGTGATATCACTTCTGTTAGAATGACACTAATTAAGAAGAAACAAGTGTTGGTAGAAATGTGAATTTAAAAAATTGCTTGCACACTATTGGTTTGAGTGTATATTGATTTTATTTATGCTTGTATAAATTTTATAATGACCATAAAAATGTTGTAGTCAGTAACAATTTAATTGTACATTTTAGAATAACTAAGACTGCAGAATTGAATTTTTTGTAATGAAAAACATAAAAGCCAGAGGTTATAAGTACTTTCTTTACCCTAATGTGATTACTACAAATTGTACAGTATAATTGTATACTATAAATCATTTAATTGTATACTATAATTTTATAGTATACAATTTATAGCATACTATAAATGTATACTATAAATTGTATGACTATCAAAATATACCATATATGGCATAAATAGATACACATATTATGTACACACAAAAACTGAGAAAAATAAATTTAAATGTAAAAGAAAAAAATTAACCTACAGGAACCATATTTAACTTCTTTGCCACTGGCAAATAATACTAGAGACGTTAAAATGTAGTTTTATCACATAAAAGTACAATTACTAAAATGACATACTAATTAATTTTGATTCAATTTTAAATATAATTAAGGATGATTCTTTTCTCATAATAATGCATTAGATTACTTGGTGTTGAGTGCAGTGGCTCACACTTGTAAACCCAGCACTTTGGGAGGCTGAGGCGGGTGGATCACTTGAGGTCAGGAGATCAAGACCAACATGATGAAACCTTGTCTTACGAAAATACAAAAATTAGCTGGACATGGTAGTAGGCACCTGTAATCTCAGCTATTGGGAGGCTGAGACAGGAGAATGACTTGAACTTGGAAAAAGGAGCTTGCAAGATCATGCCACTGTAATCCAGCCTGGGCAACAGAATGAGATTCCCTCTCAAAAACAAAACACACAAAGGAATATTACTCAGAAGGGCTACCTCATACATCACCCAATTCTATAAGTTAACCACAAAGAGGCTTTCTACTTAGCTTTTCTTTTTTTTTTTTTTTTTTTGGATTACCTGAGGTCAGGAGTTCCAGACCAGCCTGACCAACACGGTGAAACCCTCTACTTAGCTTTTCATCTTGCATTTTACATTTTTTTTTCTTTACAAACAGCTCTGGGCATGGACCATCTTACATTTTAATGTCCATACTTGCCCATAAGAGATGTCCTAAACAATAACCACCTAATAAAAAGAGTCTCCCAAATCTTTGGTGCAGCAAGAATTGATCACATGCTTTTATATGTGAATACAATAGAAATGAAGAAACAGCATGAAGTAATTGAAACTTGAATTCCATCATTTTTCAGTTTCCAAACTATATATATATATATTTATTTTTTTTTTCTTTGAGACACAGTCTTGCTCTGTCACCCAGGCTGCAGTGCAGTGGCAAAATTTCAGCTTACTGCAGCCTCCACCTCACAGGTTCAAGTGATTATCATGTCTCAGCCTCCCAAGTACCTGGAACTACATGTGTGCACCACCAAGCCCAGGTAATTTTTGTATTACTTTTTAGTAGAGGTGGGGTTTTACCATGTTGGCCACATTGGTCTTTCACTCTTGACCTCAAGTGATCTGCCCACCTCAGCATCCTAAAGTGTTGGCCTTATAGATGTGAGCCACTGTGTCTGGCCAAAAAAAATGTATATTTCCAAAAAAGAAAAATAAGTATACTAAATATAACTCTTCAAAGTTTTTTTTTTTTCAGATGGACTCTCTGTCACCCAGGCTGGAATGCAGTGGCATGACCTTGGCTCACTGCAACCTCTGCCTCCTGGGTTCAAGCGATTCTCCTTTCTCAGCCTCCTGAGCAGCTGGGATTACCGGCACCTGCCACCACACCCAACTAATTTTTGTAGTTTTTAGTAGAGGTACATTTTCACCATCTTGGCCAGGCTGGTCTTGAACTTCTGACCTTGAGATCCACATGCCTTGGCCACCCAAAGTGTTGGAATTACAGGTGTGAGCCTCGGAGGCCGACCAAGATCTAGTTCTTTTAAAGTTATATACAAATAGGTTTTCTACCAACTTTATTTTTGGATTTTTTACTATACTCAGCAATTCGATTTAGTGTAATGTCTAACGTTTGAGAGACAGATATTTCTACTGTGAATTCCCTGATACTTACATGAACTTAATATTGGATTAATTTTTTTAATATTTACTATATCCACAAAAATATATTTTAGTATAAACTCTCTGGTGTTTTATAATCTGTAGTTTTTGAAAAAATATTTTTCCAAATTATATAAATTCCCTGATGTTAAACAAAGTTGGAACAACTGCCTCAGGGGTTTCCTTTAGTACCAAATGTGAACAATAAAATCTGTGATACAAGTAAAAGTACCACAACCCTCTGTATATTTGTAGTGTTTGTCTTCAGAATAAACATTCTTCTGCACCTTAAGGGCTTATATTTCTGAAAGATCTTTTGAGACTAATTGTATTTTTAATGCTTTTATTTAGCATAAACTCTCTGATGTTGAATGTGGGCAGATATTGACTTTCACACTTCCTTTTTTTTTTTTTTTTTTTTTTTGACAGAGTCTCTCCCTGTAGTCCAAGCTGGAGTGCAGTAGTACAACCTTGTCCAAGTGCAAGCTGTGCCTCCTAGATTCAAGCAATTCTCCTGTCTTGGCCTTCAGAGTAGCTGGGATTACAGATGCCTGCCACCATGCCTGGCTAATTTATTTGCATTCTTAGTAAAGATGGGTTTTCGCCATGTTGGCCAGGTTGGTTTTGAACTCCTGACCTCAAGTGATCTGTCCATTTCAGCCTCCCAAAGTGCTCAGATTTCAGGCATGAGCCACCACCATGCACAGCCTACACTTTCTTTATATTTGAACCTTTGTTCTCAAGTATAAATGCTTTCCTGTGCAATAAGGTGTAAGCATTGGTTAAATATTTTGCCACATTGTTCACACTAGTAGTTTTCTCCAGTCAATCAAGTGTGACAGCCATTTAAAAGCTTTATCACATTCTTCACATTTCTAGGATTTCTCATCAATATGATTTCTTTTATACTTAGAAAAGTTTGAGGTGTTGCCAAAAGCATTGTCACATCTTTCAGGTTTGTAGAGTTTCTCTAGTATAAATCATCTTATGTCTGTTAAGAATTGAGGATCTGTTGGAGGCTTTCCGACATTCTTCACATGTGTAGGGTTTCTTTCCAGTACGAGTTGTCTTATATGTAGCAAACCTCAAGGACTACTTAAAGGCTTTGACACATTCCACACACTTTAAGGATTCCCTCCAGCATGAATTACCTTATGTTTAGTAAGAATTGAGGAACAGTTAAAATGTTTGCCACCTTCTTCACATTTCTAGGGGTTTCCCTCCAATATGAATTCTCTTATGATGAGTAAGGGTTGATGACCAGTTAAAGGCTTTGCCACATTCTTTACATTTGTAGGGTTCCTCTTCAGTATGAATTACCTTATGTCTAGTAAGAAGTGAGGACTTTTTAAAGACTTTGCCACATTCTTTACATTTGGAGGGGTTTATGATTTCTCTTATGCTCACTAAGGCTTGAGGGCCAGGTGAAGGCTTTGCCACATTTTTCACATTTGTAGGGTTTCTCTCCAGCATGAATTATCTTATGTTTAGTAAAAATTGAGAATTGATTAAAAGCTTAGCCACATTCTTCACATTTGTAGGGTTTCTCTCCAGTATGACTTCTCTTACGCATAGTAAGGGTTGAGGACCGGTTAAAAGTTTTGCCACATTCTTCACATTTGTAGGGTCTCTCTTCAGTGTGAATTACCTTATGTCTAGTAAGAAGTGAGGCCTTTTTAAAGGCTTTGCCACATTCTTCACATCTGTAGTGGTACTCTCCAGTATGATTTCTCTTATGTTCACTAAGGCTTGAGGCCCAGGAAAAAGCTTTGCCACATTCTTCACATTTGTGGTGTTTCTCTCCAGTATGAATTGCCTTGTGTGTAGTAAGGCTTGAGAACTGGTTAAAGGCTTTGCCACATTCTTCACATTTGTAGGGTTTCTCTCCAGCATGAATTAGTTTCTGTTTAGTAAAAATCCCAAATCGATTAAAAGCTTTGCCGCATTCTTCACATTTGTAGGGTTTCCCTCCAGTATGGATTCTTTTATGATTAGAAAGGCTTGAGAACCAGGTGAAGGCCTCGCCACATTCTTCACATTTGTACGGTTTCTCTCCAGCATAAATTCTCTTATGTTCAGTAAGTCTTGAGGACCAGTTGAAGGCTTTGCCACATTCTTCACGTTTGTAGGCTTTCTTTCCAGTATGAATTCTCTTATGATAAGTAAGCGTTGAGGAACAATTAAAGGTTTTGCCACATTCTTCACATTTGAAGAAATTCTCTCTAATATAAATTCTTTTATGTTGAGATAGGTGTGAAAGCATGCAAAATGATCTGTCATATTCTTTACATTTCAAAAGTTTCTTTCCAGTATGCCCTATCTTATGTCTGTTTGAACTTGAAAATTTATGGAAGACTTTGGCATATTTATCACATTGAAATACTTTGCTCTGTGCAGTTGTCAAACTCTGGTTATGATTATTATAACCTTTTTTGTGAACTTCAGACTCATCCACATTGGTGCAACCAATTTTTAACTGCAAATTCTCATGTTCACATTTTTCATGTCTTCTCAATATCACTTTTTGAAAAGAATCTTCTAGGCCCTGCTCTGGCCAAAGGTCTTGAGCAAAATAGGAACATATAACTGAAAAGAAATAAAAACAAATTAGTCCACTTATTAGACTCTGATAAATATATTTTTACGAATCTAACCGATAAAATTATTCAATCCACACAAATGAGATGACATTGCAACATACCACAGGTCCTAAGTACTTCAGAGATATGTAAATGTTATAAAAACATACATACCAGCTGGGTATGGTGGCTCACATCTGTAATCCCAGCATTTTGGGAGACCAAGATGGTCAGATCACCTGAGATCAGGAGTTTGAGACCGGCCTGACCAACATGGAGAACCCCTGTCTCTACTAAAAATACAAAATTAGCCAGGTGTGGTGGTACATGCCTGTAATCCCGGCTACTCAGGAGGCTAAGGCAGGAGAATCAATTGCTTAAACCCGGGAGGAGGTTGTTGTACGCCAAGATCGTGCCATTGCATTCCAATCTGGGCAACAAGAGCAAAACTGTCGCCCCCACAAAAAAAAAAAGAAAGCATACGAACCAAAATACATATGTAGATAATTAGATAATTTATGAGTTAAGTGTGTGCAGTGCATAAAGTGAGTTCAATGCAAAAATCCACACAGAAAAAATAAAAAGTTTCTGACATTTACCAAACACAACACTTTCTGCTTCCTAATATTACATAGTTTCTTTACAAGTAAGTTGTCAACTTCTGGTTTCTTTCTTAAAAGATGAGAAAAATATTGGCACATACAACTTAATTTCTGGCTTTGACGGGCCTTTTCACACTGTTTCTGTCTCCCATGACATAAAGTGCTGAAAGAAATGGTAATATACTTTGAAATGAGAGTTTGAGTCTGCTAAGACCAAAGATTTTGGGCAAAATAAAAGCATACAACTGAAAAGAAATAAAATAACAAATTAGGCCACTGCAGAGGAGCACTGCAGTGCTACAGAGAGGGCAGGTGTCACAAGCGATTACTTACTTTGCAGAAGAAACATAAACAATCTCCTTTAGCTAGAAGTAAACACAAAATTTCAGACAGGACAAACCTGAAGATGATGTTTGAGAGATTCCCATAATCTCCAGCCAAGACCACTGTTTTCTGACTATGCCAGGACAAAGCTACATTGTAAATTTTGTGACAGGTGGCCTTTTTAAATGTCCAAATCTGAAACAGTACAATCTGTAAATGGGGCAATATAATCTCATCAAAAATACTATAAAATTTTCAGAAAGAAATCATTAAAAATGCATATGCTAATTTAAAAAATTGAATAATAATGATTGAAACAGGAAAACAGACGAATATTGAAAATCAGAAAAATGATAAAACAAAAATATTTAAATTGTGGTGGTAGAAAAATACAAAAAGAAATAACAATTCTAAAATTATGAAAAAAATGGTGCAAACATGAAAAAGCTCAAAAGCAAATTAGGATACATACAAAGACATTGGTAACAAAAACATATTTATAATCACAATTTCTTTTTTTTTTTTTTTTTTTGAGATGAGTCTCACTCTGTTGCCTAGGCTGGAGTACAGTGGCATGATCTTGGCTCACTGCAACCTCTGCCTC
>NW_022437616.1:0-11851 GCF_009761245.1 Sapajus apella
CACTTCCTAATAGCTTAGTTCTCACTTCCTAATAGCTTAGCTCCTACTTAACGAGTGAGAACATACGATGTTTGCTTTTCCATTCCGGAGGTGGAAATATCAGGAATACTCTCAAGTAACAAGAGACCATGTCCATCTAATATCAATAAAAAGAAAGTTGAGGGAGGGAAAACAATAATTTTTTCTCACCCTTTATCAAATATTTGTTGTCTTTTTTTTCAGCCTATTCTCTTTGCGTTATTTAAAATGTTGGTGTGGGCCAGTGTGGTGGCTCACGCCTGTAATCCCAGTACTTTGGGAGAATAAGATGGGAGGCTCTCTTGAGGTCAGGAGTTTAAGACCAGCCTGGTCAACATAGTGAGACCCCATCTCTATAAAAGTAAATAAATAAATAAGAAATAAAAAGGAAAAAAAAAACAAAATGCATAAAACATTGCAGTGTATAACCTATGCTTATCCCAAATTTTCAAACTGTAAATATTCTTGAATCTCTTCTCAAAATGAGAATTGTGTTAGAGAACAGGGTGGAGAAAATGTAAGGTTTCAGGATATGTTGTAGATATATACCAGGTCTTGTGCTGAGTCATTTATGTCATTTATGTTATTATAAATTTTTTCCCTTTCAAGATAGTTACGATTTATGAAGCATTAAATTGGGTACTTCACCACCGAACTGAACTCTCGATGTCATGATATAAGCCTTTGAAGGTTGCTCCTAGTCTAGTAGACTCTAAAAGATAACTTGCTAGAAAGCTATCAGTAGTCTCCTCTTTCATTAGCTCTTGTAGCAACACAGAAGCACCATGGCAGACTGAGAGAAGTTTAATGCAACCTCTAGGGAATCTACATAGGCTTCAAAAAATATCTCCTAAAGGAGCATGGTGTTTCTCTTACAGAGAAAGAATCAAGTATTGGCTCACAGAAGGTTAAAGAGGATGTAGCATGAATACAATGTGTTACTCTTTCTGTTTCATCTCATAACTTCAGGTTCTATTTCCCTCTTCTAGTATGAGGCCTAGAACAAATGGTAGTGAACTGAATGTCTCCACACCCTTAACTGGCATCAGAACCTTATGTAGGTGAGCCGAACCTTGAAGCTGCTGAAAAATCAATATAGTATACCATTTATGAGAGAAGAGAGGGCTTTGATTAGGTTTTTCTAAAGCTAGAGTCCTTAGAGGTACTCATTCATTTGTTACATCTACTGTTTATTATGTCTATTACACCTACTAATGGAAATAGTCATTAACCAGACCAGGCTCCTAATGGGTTTGTGTGACAGACTAATTTTCTATCAGCCCTGGGGAGATGTCTAACCTATGATTGCTTCCTCTCATTCTCCTTGTGCCCCAGTGAACGGCCATTTTTCCATCTCAATCCCTGTGAAGTCAGACTTTGCCCCTGTCTCTCGGTTGCTCATCTATGCGATTTTACCTACTGGGGACATGATCGGGGATTCTGCAAAGTATAAGGTTGAAAATTGTCTGGCCAACAAGGTGGGTGCTTTAGGTCATAAAATCTTCAACATTTAAAACTAGAAGTAACTATTGTTTTTTATTTGTTTTATACATGCGGGCATTGGGGCCAAAAGGGTTAAATAAATTCCCCAGAGACATTCAGCAAGGTAGTGGCAGAGTCTCACTTGATTCTTAGTGCAAAACTGTCACACTTCCCCTAGCACATTGCCTCCTACCAGATACACAGTTCGGAGTACGTTATTCCCTTCTATGATAAAATCTTGGGAAATATGTAAGCAAGTTTTTAAGACTACTAAGGAGCCAAAAGAAAAATGCAGAGCACCTAGACCCGCGCACGTTCCACCACGATTAATAAGCACCTTGCCACATACCAAAGATAAATATGACATTTCACGATTAGTAATTTACAAGAATAATTGGAAATAATTCTAATGGCTCAAATGATTCTTGAGAATGAAAGAGAAGTGTAGGGGACAGAAAGCTTCAGGACTGACATAATGCCAACCCTCCACGAAGTCAAGCAGAATGGTAATATGTTGAACGTGAGGAACGCTCAGCAAATGCGAAGGAGTGCGTGGGTAAGCTAGGAAGTTTGCTTTTCTGACCTCTTGTTCCAATTTCACAGGTGCATTTGAGCTTCGACCCATCACAAAGTCTCCCAGCCTCACAGGCCCACCTGCGAGTCACCGCTGCTCCTCAGTCCGCCTGCGCCCTCCGGGCTGTGGACCAAAGCGTGCTGCTCATGAATCCTGACTCTGAGCTCTCCACATCCTCGGTGAGTTCCCGGCAGCCTCAGGAATCGAGAACAGCCGTGCCAGGGGCTTACAGCAAGGAAAAACGCCTGTCTGAGTAGGATAAGGTCAATTAAAATGTTTAGGAATTAATAGTTTTGATCTCTCTTGTGGGCTTTCATTGGTAAGGCATTTTATCTATATATAAAAAACTCGCTTCTAGAGGAAAAAAATCAAATAAAAACGCATCACTTAATGCAGTATATTGAACCAAATAGAATTTTTTGAAAAGACAAAATATAATGAAAATTAACAATCAAAAAGGGACTTGTTATTCAGATATGTTAAGCTTCTTGCTCATGAGCACATAGCAATACAAACTCAAATCTTCTGATTGTGTCAAGACATTCATATACGCAAGGCTGGAGAGAATGCAGAGCAGATTGTGAAAACTGCTATAAGAGAAGTGCAGTTATGCAAATTAAAAGAAAGGATTAACTGAGCAATCAGAGAAGCCATTCGGAAATTATATATTTAAATGCAAAAAGACCTTGCCCTACCCAAAGTCCTTAAAATTCCAGAGCTCCAAGCAACCAATAATAGGAGTTTTCAAACTAGTTTCAGCATTTCAAAAAGTCTAACAAAAGTGATACATGTACTTGCACTAAGACTACACAGACTAAATGAAATAACAAATTTCTGTTTTTGTAAGAATTATGGCAGGGTGTGGTGGTTCATGCCTGTAATCCCGGCACTTTGGTGGACTGCAGCGGGCAGATCACTTGAGGTCAGGAGTTCAAGACCAGCCTGGCCAACATGGTGAAATCCCATCTCTACAAAAAATACAAAAATTAGCCAGGCGTGGTAGTGGGCACCTGTCATCCCAGCTACTCAGGAGACTGAGGCAGGAAAATCGCTTGAACCCGGGAGGCGGAGGTTGTGTGAGCCGAGATCACGCCACTGCACTCCAACCTGAGTGACAGAGTGAGACTCCAGTCTCAAAAAAAGAAAAGGAAAAATTATGTCAGTTGAAATAATTGCTGTCCCAAGCTGCACATAATTTCTGAGGGAACGTATATATCATCTCTGAGGAACAAAACTCAAGAAAAATGAATTACTATATAATTAACATTGATAATTGAACTCTGAAAATATGGAGCTAATAGAAGACATAGCAAAAGGGTATGGTGAATTGGAACAACAAAAGCTAGTTAACAGCATGTACTAACAGTAGTTGGCACACATCTTCAAATGTTTAATATGAGACCAATTATGCTAACCTCTTAGTGAAGTTTTTTCTACTACCATAATTTAACAAAGAGAAATTTATATTTTTATTTTCCTGAAATAGAAACTTATAAGAAAATATTTCTTATTGGTTTGTCCTTCTAATGGGATTTTAACTGAAAATAGACTACTTCTAAAGGAAGCATTAAGTACATTTCAACAGTAGGATCTCAAGCGGATCTGTGGGAAAATAATATAAATGTTTTACATTTTTATGACATAATTTTATAATTCTCAAAGGATTTTTAAAGTTATAACAACCCTGATGGGTAGATAAAACAGACAAATCTATTTATTAATAATAAAGCAGACGTTCAGGTATGTATGAGAAGACCTGAGTTAAAACAACAGCTCTTCTCAACCTTTGATTAGTGATTTACAGTGGCACTTTGCTGCTACTAGTGTAGGTCATTCATTCAACACATTTAATGCCCGCTGTGTTCTAGGCATTATCCTAAGTGCTAGGGATCAAGCAGTAAGCTACTGGAAAGATAAAAATTTATGTCTCATGGAACTTACATTCTCATAGATGAGACACAATAATTATGGAATATGCCATTGAGAAAAATAAAGTGGAGAGAGAAAGTGAGAGATGTTAAGATACTTTGAGAAAGTGTTAATTTCATCACACTACTCACTGTGCTCGTCTGTTCTTGTCAATCAGTTTTAAACTCCTAGAAACATAATGCAATGTGACTGTTACAATTTTTATATCTGTCTTCTCTCCTTCAAACAGACTTGAAAGCATCATGCCTAGAATTTTACAGTTAAAGTTTTATGTATCAATATGAAGATCTGGAGCATTCTGTTTCCACTGATAATACCTAAGAAAATGCCATCATGGGTAGGGTGTGGTGGCTTACGCCTGTAACCCCAGCACTTTAGGAGGCCAGGGTGGGTGGATCACAAGGTCAGGAGATCAAGACCCTCTGGCTAACACGGTGAAACTCTGTCTCTACTAAAAATACAAAAATTAGCCGGGCATGGTGGCACACGCCTGTAGTCCCAGCTACTCAGGAGGCTGAAGCAGGAGAATCGCTTGAATTCGGGAAGCAGAGGTTGCAGTGAGCCGAGATTGTGCACTCCAGCCTGTGTGAAAGAGCTAGACTCCATCTCAATAAATAAATAAATAAATAAAATGCCATTGTGTCCTGTGGAGAGAGGATATGTCTGTTCATGTGCCTGTTTAGAACATGCATTCATTAACTTTGTTATACACTGAGTCAGTTGCTTGCCACAAGATAAACACAAAACTGTCATTTCCTTCTATCATCTCAAAGCTTTGTGCAATGTCACAAATAGAACAGACCTCAATTTTTCAATTAAAAAAATTTTATTTCATTCTAGTGTTGAGTCTAGTGGTGGCCGCTGAACTGTGTAATGAAGCAACATGACCCTTGAGTACTTAGATGGAGTATTTTGTGTTTTTCCTAAAATTGTTCAACATCTTCAAAATGGAAACACTGTGTCAAGAAAATGACCCATATCCTCTCTTATAAATCGTCAAAGCAATGAGAGCACTCAAAGAAAAACTGATGTTCCTTATTCCTGTTCTTTTCTCCTTGAACTCAAAAAAAACCACGAAGAAGTTTATTGTCTTTTGTATTTGTACAGGTTTATAACCTGCTACCAGTAAAGGACCTCACTGGCTTCCCTCAGTATTTGAATGACCGTGACGATGGAGACTGCATCAATCGTCACAATGTATTTATTAATGGAATCACATATTCTCCAGTATCGAATACAAATGAAAAGGATATGTATAGCTTCCTAAAGGTAAATGCCTTATGTTGTAGATGGTCTGTTCTTACTCTTAAAATAGTATACATGGAAAAGAGTATTTATCTGAGTGCCATCATGTCATGGTTGATGGTGATAGGATATGAAGAGTAAGTGGTTTTCCCACTAATAGCGGATCTGCTGAAAGGTACTGAACTAAACTGGAGCTTCTTGGAGTGTTAGTCGTTTTCTTTTTTCACAGAAAGTAAATTCTCTGCGATGTTTATAAATATCACATATGCAAAATAATTACTGTTGAAAAAGTTTAATGAAAAGAATAAAATTACCTCCTTAAGTGTATGAATATCCCTTCTACAGATGTGAACATTAAATGTTTAATATTAAGTTAACTGGATTGTTTGTCAAATTGAATGAAAAGAAGTATGTGCCTATGTGTATTTTATAATATATATTTACTGATTAGATGATAATTTCCTTTGCAGGACATGGGCTTAAAGGCATTGACCAACTCAAAGATTCATAAACCTAACATATGTCTACAACCTGAACCACTTGGGATGTATGCACCAGAAGATCTACGAAGCGCACCTTATGGTAAACAAAAGATTAATTAATATGTATTACCTAATATATTAACCAAATTTTAAATTTTTTAAAGATACAATGTAACAAAAATTAACACAACAAAAGGACTTGTGAGTCATACATATTAAGATTATCGCTCAAGGTCACATAGCAATATAAACTCAAATTCTAGTAAATGGAAATTGATGTGTTGGGCTGAAAAGGAAAGAGTTTCCAAGCATAGGGTTAGTGTAAACAGAAATAAAAACGTTCACAAAACACTGCTACATTCTCAATCAGTCAGGTAAAAAAGCTGTTCAACTTCCCCAAAACATCAGCCATTATTTATGTTGGAACCACACACATTCATCAGTGACATGAGCTACTTCTTTCATGAACTGAATAGTAATCAAGCATTTATTTATAGTCCCATGTTGTCAAATCATGATTGAGGATAAGTTGAATACAGAGAAAAGAGGATCAAAATCAAGGAAAGCATTTGGGGAGAAATCAATTGGCTCTATGGAATTTACTATAAAATCTGTTGCATATTTTATGATTTATAAATTATATTGTATAATCCTTTATCAGTAAGATTTATAGTAAATTTGTGCATGAATAGGTGTGTAAAAATAGGTGTATTTTTTCCCCAGAGAGCTGGTTGTGAAATATTTACCAGTACACCTTAGTAGAAGGTGAACAGAGTGAAAGAAACTGTCGTCTTCTGACAGGACAGAGAATAAAGAGTCTGTATGATCACTGAACTTTTCCCTCCTGTAAACTGTTTCTCAAAGCCACTGTCATAACGTCTATGTCAGGTTTTCTTTGCTCCTGCAGAGGAACACACCAACGCAAACTTGGATTCCCGCCCTATTCACGGCCCTGTGTCATAGCACTCTCACTTAGCATGGTAGCAGCAGCCTCACAGGACTCCAGAGTCCTTCTGCCCCACAGACAATCCAAGCAAAGTCTCTATAGCCTGTGCTTATGCTCCTCCTCCCCCAGCTCACTCCTAGGTATTCTAATACTTCATAATTCGTCCAACCTATTTCCTCCTCAAAGAAGCTTTCCCCGATGACCCAAGTGCCCTCTCCGTGTTCCTCTCTATTTCATCAGACTATTTGATTTTTTGGTGCCAAGTGTGACAGTCTCTGGTAAGTTTTATCTGTAAGTTTATTGCCCTGTCTTCTCCTTCACCCACCATAGACTCAGAGGTAATGCGAAGAGGCCATGCACTCATGATGCGTGTTGAAGAGCCTCCTCCCACAGAGACCATACGAAAGTACTTCCCTGAGACGTGGATCTGGGATTTGGTGGTGGTGAAGTAAGTAATGTCCTGCATATGCAATAGGCAAAGTATCCCTCACTGTTTTTAATTCTTGGCTAGTTTTTCTGTGTTTATTGTTTTATATGTTCATGATGAACAACACGATTTTTGAGATATATACACATATGCATAGTGGACTGACTACTACAGCCAAGCAAATTAACACATCCATCGCCTAACATTGTTGCCTGTTTCTGTGTGTGTGGCAGGTGCACCTAAAATCTATCCTATTAGCCAGGCTTCAGTATCCAATACAATATTATCACCTAGAGTCCTCATGCGGTACGTTAGATTTCTAAATTTATTCATCCTACAGAACTTCAACTTTGTACCCTTTGACCTGCTTCTCCCCATCCCTGCAACCCCAAGCACTGCTCTACTCTGTTCCTATGTATTCAACTTCTTTTAGCATCCACATACTAGTGCGATTGTGCAGTGTTTGTCCTGTGCCTGGCTCATTTCACTTAGCATAATGTCCTCCAGGTTCATCCATGTTGTCACAAATGGTAGGTTCTTCTTCCACTTCAGGCTGAATGATATTGCGTTATGCATAGCCACAACTTACCTATCCATTTGCCCAGACACTTAGGTTATTTTTATTTCTTGGCAACTGTGAATAATGCCGCATTGAACACCAAAACACATACATCTCTACAAGGGGCTTATTTCATTTCCTTTGGGTGTATAGCCTGAAGAGCGATTTCTGGGACATATGGTAGTTTCCATTTTAAAATTTTTGAGGAATCTCCATACTGTTTTCCATAATGGCTGTGGCAATGTACATTTGCACCAAGGAGAGTGAACAGACTCCTTCCAGAGGGAGACTGGAAATGGAGTTTTATCCGTGAAACAAGTCAGCAGGGCAGGTGGGGAGCAGGAGCGAGAAGGGCCATGTTCAGGCTCCTGAAGTCTTGTTTACCTGTCCTTTTCACTCCCAGATGCAGGCTGTTTAGAAGCTCAACCCTTAGATGGCAACCGGAAAAGTGTGTAGACAAACTCCCTCCAGAGAAAGACTGGAAGCTGGGAGATTTTGCCTGTTCTCTCTGTATTGAGCTAGGGGTGTCACTGCCGGCATTGCTCACAGGCTTATTTAAAACCACCTCCTTGTTCGCCGTGGTCTAGGGAGACTCCTGAATGCAGAGCTCCCTCTACTCCTGGAGCTAGGTGATTTAGGAGCCAGACCCCTTAGGTAGGAGCTGTAACATTGGGTGGTTGATGCATAGACAAATTATTCCCAGGGGTATGTTGGAGACCTGGTTTTATCTGTGGGGCAAGCCAGGGGAAGGAGGCAGGGGAAGTGCCCATACTGCCTTTCAGTCTCTCTGTAAGGTATCCCTGCCCCTTCTGTTTCCCAGGGCAGGCTAGTTAGAAACCTAACACTCAGTCAGCAACTGAGAAAGTGAGTAGACAAAGCCCTTGCAGGGAGAAACTGGGAGCTGTTAGCTAATCTTTTAGTACTGAAGTACTCCTTTCAAATACATTGCTAATTTCAGAAGATGTGTAACATAAATACTTAAGACCTAAGAAGTCTCACTAACCTAATTGCATCAGAGCTAAAAAATTTTGTGCAAATTTAATTCTAAGATTTCCAGAAAATGCGCATAAGGACCGAATATAACCAAGTTCTGCACAGATTAACGCCTGTAGGAGATCCTTCATTGGTTAGCAATCCTGAGGTAAATACAGATTCAGTCAGGTCCACTATACACGACAGTAGTAGAATTTAAAATTATAAAGCAGCCCTCAGTGGAATAGCATTTTAGAAAAGAGAACTTAAGAGCAACCTCAAATTGCATATTCAATTTATAACTATATTGTCTGTATAAGATTATGCGACAGTTCTGATATACTATAATTTAAAACAGTTGTAAGAAAAGGCTTTATATTCCCCATCTCAATCCTTAATTATATTCTCCATTATTGATATTTCTCTTGAGTGCTTTTAAGCCATGACATTTCTCTCCCTAGAAAAGGTGTATTTACCTATTTTCTGTTCTTCACTTGCCTCCCTCCTCAGCTCATCAGGTGTGGCTGAGGTAGGAGTAACCGTCCCAGACACCATCACCGAGTGGAAGGCAGGGGCCTTCTGCCTGTCCAAAGACGCTGGACTTGGTATCTCTCCCACCGCCTCTCTCCGAGCCTTCCAGCCCTTCTTTGTGGAGCTCACAATGCCCTACTCTGTGATCCGTGGAGAGGTCTTCACACTCAAGGCCACTGTCCTAAACTACCTTCCCAAATGCATCCGGGTAAGGATCTCTTTCCCAAATTAAACACAAGGTAGCAGTCAAGTAAATTAAAAGTTGCTTTCCTGGGAGTACTGACAAACTCTCATATGCAAGATATGTTAACTAGATATTCGCGATTGTGTAAGTTACAGATTGTGATATCTCCAGATACCAAATTGCACCATAAAGCAAGGTTCTAGCCTTCCTCATAACCGTTCAGAGTTAGTGTTTGTGTGGTATGAAGAATTCTGACAGGGATGACAAAAGTCAGTCCTCTGTTCTCATGACAGATTCTACAAGGTTTCAACCTCTACATTCTCATATATTTAACTTTTCTTAGCTCCTACGTTCTCATATATTATCTTGTCATTATATTACACCTAATGTTAAAAGTCATCTGCGAGCATCTTATCTCTGCTGAAACCGTAACTGTTTATAAGTCTTGTATCCTCTGCTGAGAGATCCGAGGGTCGAGGTTTCAGGCCAAAGAGGGAGAGTAACATGCCATCATTACCTTTCACTTCTTCTGGTTCTATCACATGAAAGAGCAGGTTGCTTCCAAAATAACTCAGATTTACATGTCGGATCCACTTACATGTATTTCAGGTACTTTATCTTCATTTATATCATCTTTAACATGAGGCAACCTGAAATCTAACCAATTCCTCAAGATGCTTGACTCAAACCCATTCGCCCTCTGTTCTCCTTCCCCCTCTACTCTCTTTCTTATGTGTGGCTTCAGGTCAGCGTGCAGCTGGAAGCTTCTCCCGCCTTCCTAGCTGTCCCAGTGGAGAAGGAACAAGGGTCTCACTGCATCTGTGTGAACGGGCGGCAAACTGTGTCCTGGGCAATAACCCCAAAGTCATTAGGTGAGCAACAAACTCCAAGAGATAATTCTCTACTCAAAGATTGTATATGGCAGTGGGAACCTTATATTCAGTGCACTTCCTTCAGGAAAAGACCACTAGAGGACACAGTTTTTTTCCTTTGTCTTTTTTTTTTTTTTTTTTGAAACGGAGTTTCGCTCTTGTTACCCAGGCTGGAGTGCAATGGCGCGATCTCGGCTCACCGCAACCTCCGCCTCTTGGGTTCAGGCAATTCTCCTGCCTCAGCCTCCTGAGTAGCTGGGATTACAGGCACACGCCACCATGCACAGCTAATTTTTTGTATTTTTTTAGTAGAGACGGGGGTTTCACCATGTTGACGAGGATGGTCTCGATCTCTTGACCTTGTGATCCACCCGCCTCGGCCTCCCAAAGTGCTGGGATTACAGGCTTGAGCCACCCCGCCCGGCCTTTCCTTTGCCTTTTATTCTAAGATCCCTACAAGGATATCCCCAACATCAATGTCCACCTTGAATTCTCAGTATCATGCACCTCTCATTTGCACGCCTCTGTTCCTGCTTCTGTGTTTTAATAAAACAAAAGTTAGGCCGGGCGCGGTGGCTCACGCCTGTAATCCCAGCACTTTGGGAGGCCGAGGCGGGTGGATCACGAGGTCAAGAGATCGAGACCATCCTGGTCAACATGGTGAAACCCCGTCTCTACTTAAAATACAAAAATTAGTTGGGCATGGTGGCGCACGCCTGTAGTCCCAGCTACTCGGGAGGCTGAGGCAGGAGAATTGCCTGAACCCAGGAGGCGGAGGTTGCGGTGAGCCGAGATCGCGCCATTGCACTCCAGCCTGGGTAACAAGAGCGAAACTCCGTCTCAAAAAAAAAAAAAAAAAGTTTACAGAGCATTGAACATTTATAAATCTTGAGTTTGGAGGCATGGAGGAAGGGAAAGATGGTATTCATTTCCATTGGTTTTTTTTTTTTTTTTTTTTTTTTTTTTTTTTGGAAATGTGAATTTCACTGTGAGTGCAGAGGCACTAGAGTCTCAAGAGCTGTGTGGGACTGAGGTGACTTCAGTCCCTGAATATGGAAAGAAAGACACAATCATCAAGCCTCTTTTGGTTGAAGTAAGTAAACCTAAATAATATATAGTCCATAATAATATATATGGGTAATGTAATAATAATATCTGGATATTTTATATTATTCTCATGTCTCTCTCTGTCCTACCTCTCTCTTGATTTAGTCTCTGTTTTGCTGGGGTTTTCTCATTTTGTTTTTGAGAAAGAGTCTTGCTCTGTCGCCCAGGCTGAAGTGCAGTGGTAGAATCTCTGCTCGCTGTAATCCCTGCCTCCTGGGTGCAAGCAATTCTCATGCCTCAGCCTCCCGAGTAGCTGGGATTACAGGCGTGCACCACCACATCCAGCTAATTTTCATATTTTTAGTAGAGACAGGGTTTCACCATGTTGGCCAGGCTGGTCTCCAATTCCCGACCTCAAGTGATCTGCCCGCCTCAGTTTCCCAGAGTGTTCGGATCACAGGCGGGAACCACCATGCCCAGCCTCCTCTTGATTTACTTTCTTTTTTTTTTTTTTTTTTTGAGACGGGATTTTTCTGTTGTTACCCAGGCTGGAGTGCAATGGCGCGATCGCGGCTCACCGCAA
>NW_022437616.1:11951-33317 GCF_009761245.1 Sapajus apella
ATTGTTACCCAGGCTGGAGTGCAATGGCGCGATCTCGGCTCACCGCAACCTCCGCCTCCTGGGTTCAGGCAATTCTCCTGCCTCAGCCTCCTGAGTAGCTGGGATTACAGGCACACGCCACCATGCCCAGCTGATTTTTTGTATTTTTTAGTAGAGACGGGGTTTCACCGTGTTGACCAGGATGGTCTCGATCTCTTGACCTCGTGATCCACCCGCCTCGGCCTCCCACAGTGCTTGGATTACAGGCGTGAGCCACCGCGCCCGGCCGGTTTACTTTCTTAGTTTTTACTTCACCTGTTCATGCATCGCACCGCCTCCTTCATATTGCTTATACGTACAGAATTTGCTTAGATAATGCAATTCAAATCCTTCTCTTCACTATCCGGATATCTGTGGCCCCTCCGTCAACACCCATGTTCTAAAGGTCAGTCCATTCTCACTCACTTTTCTTTCTTTTACCTAAAGCCTGAAGGACTGGAGAAGGAAACAACATTCAACGCCCTGCTTTGTCCATCAGGTAAGAGTCAGCCATCACAATTTAGAAAACATTAAAGTCTAACATTTAAAATTCAAAGAACATTTACATGTTATTTCTATACTTTCTCTGTGATCTAAGACCTGAAGCACCGTTAATGCATTTGACAAATGGGGAAAACAGTTCTTAGGAAGGCCAAGTACTTTGATTAGAAGATCGCTAGGCCTGCATTCTAAGTCTTGGTCTCTTGCAGCACCTGTGCAACACCAAATGACTTTCTGACCGTGTTTGGTATGGGCGTGGGTAGCAAGTGGGTAGAATCAAAATGAATATTCCCAAAGGGGATGTTTCCTTAAATAATTAGTAATGCAAACTGTGGACAGCAGAATTCAGGACATTCTAACACAGAGTTTTGCATAGCCAACAGTATTTGATAATGGGATTGCTACTTCCCAAAGAAAGAGTTGTCATGGCCTTTACCATTATTGTCATATTAACATGTGTTGGATGCCTACCCTGTACCTAATGCCCTATCAATCATTTGAGAAGGAACTGAAGAAACTTACAGTAAAAACTGTAGTACACTAAGAAATTTATCAGCACAATGCATTCTCATCCCAAATCAACATTGAATCAACATCATACAAAAGTTCATTGCCTTTCCCTGACTACCTACGCATTTCTATTTACTGTGTTTTTCATGTTGCAACATATAAAATGTATTCTAAAAACATTTTCCTTGTTGTTTAGCCTATTACTGCATTTAAGTGAATTTGGTACCTATCATTCAACCCTTTTATCATGACTTCTCCATGTCTGAGTTCCTCGTTTTGATTTATTTCTTAGGTAAAATGGCTAATTATCAAATGGTTTTATTAAATTTTATTTTAATTACCAACATAATCAAATTTGCCTACCTAATTATACAAAAGTATATTCTTTAAAAAAGCATAACAGAACTTCATGTTCCCTGGAACTTAAAGGATAAATGGAGTGAGGTTTTGGCTAAGTTGAGCCACCCTTTAGACTCCCAGGTCAAGCATATTTAACCCCTCCACTTCTGTGAAATTTACGGAGGTGGTGTCTCCTACCAGGGTGGGGTCACTGGTGGGAGCTCTGAAGCTGGGCTTACAGACTGGCCATCTGGAAACTCAAGCTACGTTGAAATTCCCAACATGCTTCTGAAAGGGATTAGCTCAGTTCTACAGGTGGGCTGTGCAGTTGGCTGGTATCTCCGAATGGGTGCCATAGCTAGCAGAAACACTGAAGCACTACCAAAATCCACATGCTGGTCACTGTGAGCGCTGCCCTTTCTTTGTTTCTAACCTGACCCCAGGTAACTGTCGTGGCATTACTTCCAGTATTCCCAATAAAGTGAGACCAGAGAAGGCTTCCTAAGAAGAGTCTTTGAATACCTGAGAATCTTGATGTCTATTTCTGGTTCTCTTTCCTCCCTGTAGAAACTGTGACCCCAGGAGAATCCTTTCTATCTGGCATTGTGCTAACCTAAGGGAGTGAGAACAGTGGCATGGTCAAAGTGAGACCATTCTACCTATCCTTCTTGTTTGGCTTCACTCAGTTCTATAAACCATGTAGGTGTCCCAGACTTGTTCCAAGTACTGGGGTTTTCAAAATGGATTTTCTGATCTGCGGATAGTAGCTAGTTGGACTTTCTGTGCAGGAAGGGACGATTTTGAGACTTTAAAAATCTTTCTTTTTATTATCTAAATGCATTCATACTTTCACCGGTATACATTTTCATGGCATTATACTTGCCATCATGTGTTATCATCAAAGTTTTTAACTTTAATTTTTGCCAAAAATTTAGATTAAAAAATTTTGCTGTGGTTTTAATTTATATTTTCTTAATTACAAGTGAGGATGACCTTATTTTTGCATGTTTATTAATTGCCTTTAAATCTTTGGCCATTTGTCTTTTGAGAAGCTTTTTCTGACTCAGTTTTATGACACTAATTCTTCATCTGTTGAATATACTGCAGACATTTTCTTTCACTTGGTCATTTGTCTTTTTAATTTTGTTTATGGCATCTGTTTTTTAAATAAAAGTTTTAATATTAATTTCATGAGAAAGGGAAGATAACTTCTACATCTTTCATCTGTATATAATTTGCCAAGATTAAAATGGCATTTTAAATGTATGTTCATCCATAGCAATTATTTTATTTTCAGTGAGTCAAGCATTTTATTTTGCTTGGTCATTTGTCCTTTAACTTTGCTTATGGCTTTCTTTTAACAAAAATTTTACTATAAATTTTATGAAAAAGCAATTCAGTATGAAAACAAATCCTACACTTCTCTCGTTTTCATTTCATATAATTTACCAAGATTAAAGTGGAAGCAAATGTGTGGTCATCAGTACTAATTAGTTTATTTTCAATCCATCAAATATTGTTCCCCTTCACTTCCTTACCCTCAATTTCCATAAAAATACTATCTTTACATCTGAAATTTGACTGAAGAAAGGACATAGCATTATTGGAGAATTCAGGACCTTTTTAGGATAATTTTTCCTTTAGTTGTGTATACTTGTAGGGCTTTGTGGTTGGTGTTTTCTCCATACAACTGTTAAGTAAGGAAGTTGGGGGTGGGTACTAAACAGATCATCTTGTGATAACCATCTTGTGTCAGCCATCAGATGACAACAACTGAATCACAACATCACCATGCTCTTACAATTTGTTGTCTTATTTGGAATGCAATTCTGCATAAACTACTGAAAAGATCATTGAAGAAGAAATTCTGAAAATCACAGAAAATCAGTAGCCCATTTTTAAAATATATTTTTAAAAACTGTGATATTAAAGGAGGACAACTTTTCAGGAGGAGTTTAGGTATAAGGCATAGTCCTAGCTTCTGGGTCATAGAGCTTTTTAGAAAGATATAATGGTAAAATAATTTTCGTATGCCTGATTTGTTTATTTCTCTAGGTGGTGAAGTATCTGAAGAATTATCCCTGAAACTGCCACCAAATGTGGTAGAAGAATCTGCCCGAGCTTCTGTATCAGTTTTGGGTGAGTCTCCAGCCCCTAGTAAATCTGGGCATTAACAACTTCTATTATACTATTTTTGTGCCCCATAAATATTTACTAAAAGTAATAATGTAATTTTAACTTCTTTCTTCTCTTCTTCTTTGGGCTTGTTTATTGCCTTCAATCATACTTCCATCCCTAGAAGATTCACCCTTCCTAAAAGTAATGTCTGAGCTCAGCTATTTCTCATTTCTAAGCTCTCAGTTTCTAAGCTCAGCTAGTTATGTCTGCTAATGATCTTGATAGATGATGATCTCCAAGGTTGATGACTTCCCATCTCTCCCATTCTCTAGGAGATATATTAGGCTCTGCCATGCAAAACACACAAAATCTTCTGCAGATGCCCTATGGCTGTGGAGAGCAGAATATGGTCCTCTTTGCTCCTAACATCTATGTTCTGGATTATCTAAATAAAACACAGCAGCTTACTCCAGAGATCAAGTCCAAGGCCACTGGTTATCTCAACACTGGTGAGTGATTACTTGTGTAAGGGGGAAACTTGAATGTTATTTCAATTTGATTTCCCAGTAGGTTTCAGTTACTTATCAATATCATGATACATTAGCTTAGCCCACTATGATACCTACTATGACAGTTAATTTCATGGAAACTATCCACTCTCCAACCTCCAATAAAATGTTTAGGGCTCGGCCGGGCGCGGTGGCTCAAGCCTGTAATCCCAGCACTTTGGGAAGCCGAGGCGGGTGCATCACGAGGTCAAGAGATCGAGACCATCCTGGTCAACATGGTGAAACCCCGTCTCTACTAAAAATACAAAAAATTAGCTGGGCATGGTGGTGCGTGCCTGTCATCCCAGCTACTCAGGAGGCTGAGGCAGGAGAATTGCCTGAACCCAGGAGGCGGAGGTTGCGGTGAGCCGAGATCGCGCCATTGCACTCCAGCCTGGGTAACATGAGTGAAACTCCGTCTCAAAAAAAAAAAAAAAAAAAAAAAATGTTTAGGGCTCAAAACGTCCTAATCTATGACAACAAAATTTAAGAAATGTCACAGGCGGAGCCGAGGTATTTTAGTAATTTCTCCACCCTCAGCATGCACATTAATCCATTGTGCTTTTTCATTAATCTTTCTTTACAGGTTATCAGAGACAGCTGAACTACAAACACTCTGATGGCTCCTACAGCACCTTTGGGGAGCAACATGGCAGAAGCCAGGGCAACACCTGGTAAGGAAAGAATAGTTGTTTGAGCTCCTTTTTATGTGCCGGCACTTTTACATGTATTACCTCAGTTATGTTCACAATGCCATCAGCTATGTATTATCAGACCCGTGGTTTGTTATACTAGATAAATCCACAAAGATTAGCAAGGTAACAAGAAGAAAACCTGATATCCAAATACATGTATATTAGACCTGCTTCCAAAATTGATTCTATTAATGAGGTATTCTTTCTGAAATGGCTATTCTATCTTAAGTAGCTACCATAATCATGAGTTTTTAAACTATATTGCCAGTGAACGTATATAACTTCTAAATAAACCATGTTAACTTCAGCTTATATTGTGTCACATTCTAAGTCATTCAGCTTGACTTAGAATGAATTAATAGGAGGAAGCAATTGAGAAGAAAACAGTAATATGAAACATTATTTTTTAAAATCCCTAAAGTAACTCAATATTAGAAGTTACTGCGTATAAGAGCTACATGTGAGAAGATTCTGTCCTCTGAAAAAGGGAAGCTCTAAAGATAAGAGATTGAAAGCCTTACTCAAATAACTAAAAAAAAAATAATAATAATAAGTAAATTCAAAGGACTTGAATGTAAATTAGTTTAACCATTGTTGAAGACAGTATGGCGATTCCTCAAGGGTCTAGAACCAGAACTACCATTTGACCTAGTAATCCCATTACTGGGTATACACCTAAAGGAGTATAAATCATCCTACTATAAAGACACATGCACACATATGTTTATTCCAGCACTATTTACAATAACAAAGTGATGGAACCAACCCACATGCTCATCAATGATAGACTGGATAAAGAAAATGTGTACATATACACCATGGAATACTATGCAGCAATAAAAAGGAATGAGATTATGTCCTTTGCAGGGACGTGGATGAAGTTGGAAGCCATCATCCTCAGCAAACTAACACAGAAACAGAAAACAGAACACCACGTTTGTACTCATTAGTGGGAGTTGAACAATGAAAACACATGTACACAGGGAGGGGAACAACACACATCAGGGCCTGTTTAGGGGTGGGGTCTGAGGGGAGGGAACTAAAAAGGTGAGTCAGTAGGTGCAGCAAACCACCATGGCACACATACGCCTATGTAACAAACCTGCACGTTCTGCACATGTATCCTGGAACTAAAAGAAATAATAGAATTATATATACTTAGACCCCTTATGGCAAAGAGAGAGTTAGCAAGGAAATACTAGATCTAGCAGATTAATCAAGAAGAGTAAAGATTAATCAAGGAGATAAGATCTCTAAGTACACAAGTATTTTGTTAGATGACTGACATTCTACGAAGCCTGTTGCTGTGAAGTGGTTATAAAACCATTGTAATAACATAACTATCATGCTCACTTCCTTTCTGGTCAGGCTCACAGCCTTTGTTCTGAAGACTTTTGCCCAAGCTCGAGCGTACATCTTCATCGATGAAGCACACATTAACCAAGCGTTCACATGGCTTTCCCAGAAGCAGAAGGACAATGGCTGCTTCAGGAGCTCTGGGTCACTGCTCAACAATGCCATAAAGGTGAATCATTCTGGAGCTAGTTTAATTTGTCCATTATGATATCTGCAAGGATGAGGAGAGGAAGTGATAATGTGAAAATTTCTAAGGGAAAGCATCAGAGAAAAATAAAACCTGGATGGCATCAAAAAAAGGGGGGATAGAACAAAAGCTGATTGCGATACTTTGCCCTATAGGGATGGATATGGGTAAGGATTAATTCCATGACATAGCAGAATAGAAAGAACTAATCAACAGCATTCTTGGAAGTTGAATTACTCAAATCTCCCTCTCATATTCACAGGGAGGAGTAGAAGATGAAGTGACCCTCTCCGCCTATATCACCATCGCCCTTCTGGAGATTCCTGTCCCAGTCTCGGTAGGTACCACCTCATTCCTCTGCAGAAGGAGAGTTCTGGGTGCAGAGAAGCTGCTGACCTGCTGTCTGAAATACTATCCTATGAAAAGCAAAGCATCAGCTTTCCTTCTGTGCAATGCCGGTGCTGCCCGGATCTCCAGAGAATCTGATCAATCCATTAAGTAACGTTTACGTTTTCCCAGTAATTCCCCTAGGCTATTTACCACCACCACTCAAAAAAGAATCTTAAAGATATGTCTTTTAATATGACAATAACAGATAAAAATGCTATTATATCCATCTATAAGAATGAGGACTAGATGGGAAAATGTGTTTAAAAACTTCTGTGCTGTGGTCTTTGTATGTGCCTAGGAAGGCCAGCACGCCTATTTACATAGCTTACTTCTCATCCCGTTCTGCCTTCACAGCACCATGTTGTCCGCAATGCCCTGTTTTGCCTGGAGTCAGCCTGGAAGGCAGCACAGGAAGGGGCCAGTGGCAGCCATGTGTACACCAAGGCACTGCTGGCCTATGCTTTTGCCCTGGCAGGTAACCAGGACAAGGAGAAGGAAGTACTGGAGTCACTTAATGAAGAAGCTGTGAAGAAAGGTGAGAGCACACCAGAGATCCTTTTCCTGCCCTACCCTCTGTATTGAGAACCGCGTGGCAAAATCCCTCGCTCCTGCCTCCGGTGATCCCTGTCTCATCTCTTCTTCTCTCTATATCGTTTTGTTCATATTGCATTTTATAAAATCTAGGATTTCCTGATCAAATCAGAATGCAAAAGACAAGAAGCAGTGCAGATGCTTCTCAACTTACGTTGGGGTTATATCCTGACAAACTCATTGTAAAGCCTGAAAAATCTTAAGTGGGGCCATTGTAAGTCAGGGACCATCTATATAGTGTGTTGATAAGAAGAGCATTCTCTGGAGACTAGCCCCAACGTGTGCTACGTATGTGAGCCTGGGAAAGTCATCAGCTTCCTGTGTTTCAGTTCCTTCATCAGCAAAATGGGGATAATGATAGTATTAACCTCACAGAGCTGTTGCATCCAATGAATTGATACGGGGAAAACAGTAGAGTACACGGCACACAGCAAACCCTATGAAAGTACTAGTGAGTACTTCTAACATGTCAGTTCTCAGCACACGCCCAACCCTTATCTGGTACTTTATATAATCTTAAGCATAAGAAAATGATTATGGAAGTAACTCCTGGAATGAATTCTGGTATTTTAAGCCCATTTCACAAGACCAATAATGTTGACCAATCTACTCATACTCACATAATACTTCTACATATACCATGGTCTATATGAGGGGTTGAAGAAATAGAAAATAAAATGCAAATCATAAGATGTCCATTAAAATAGTCTACCTTTTTTCTTTGACAGCCATTAATAATTCCTCTTAAAATGTATTGAGAAATATTTTATAATAGATATACAAAAGGTCATAAGATCTCACTAGAAAACACTGTAAAACTCTCTCATAGATTAAGAAATAGAAAATTACCCATATAGGAACAAATAAATCCCCTGTGTATCACTACCATCCCCAGAAGCAATCATTATTCTGAATTTGTCGTTACAATTCCATGGATTTCTGCATATTTTTGTTGCATGTGTATCCCTAACTAATATTTGGAATCTTTACATGTGTTTCATCTTGAGAGAAACAGTATCATATTTTTAAATATTTCAGCCACTTGGTTTTTTGTTTGTCTTTTATTTTCTAAGTTCAACATTATGTTGATGAAGACCCCTATATAAGTAAGTGCAGCATCAGCTCATTAATTTTCACTGCTGCATAATATATTACAGTCTATAAGTTAGTCATAATTTACACATCGAGTTTCTCCTCATGAATTTTTTTATGTTTTGCTACTAAAAGCAATGCTGCAATGAACACTCAGTGCCTGTTTCCGTGTGATGTGTTTCTCCGACTTACACTTTAGGAAGCATAATGACTGGTTAGTGGGCTAGGTACGTCTTTCCCGTTGCTGAATATCGCCAAAGGGCGATCGACTTCCCACAGCGGTGTGTATCGGTTCCCATTGTTTCACATCCATGTCAGCCTTTGGTGCTTCAAGGATTACTGTATAATTTCTCAATCTAATGAGTACAAACTCTGCTATTTCATGTGATCTGTGATCCTCACAAGAAATCGCCAAGGTCAGGCTTTATAGGAAATGTGACAAACTCCAGCTATGATCTAACATGACGTCATAAATAGGACACAGCCACACCCAGTGATACAACTGCTGTGTCTCTCTCCCACCAGCCCAACTACAGCAAGTGTTTGAAAACGTAGACAGGCGTAGGCTTCTGACTCCAGCATCGGCATCTGCCTTAGCCGGGCTGAAACACACCAAATTCAGATTTACATAGAAGGAAAAGCATCTGCAGACAGTTCAGGGGATCATAATGGGCATGCAGCTCACATTTCAGCACTTGGCTTGGGCACTTTTACCTTTAATTAAATATAAATATGTAGTCACTTATAAATATCTTTTCCTCACTTTTAAGACAACTCAGTCCATTGGGAGCGTCCTCAGAAACCCAAGGCACCAGTGGGGCGTTTTTACCAACCCCAGGCTCCCTCTGCTGAGGTGGAGATGACGTCCTATGTGCTCCTCGCTTACCTCACGGCTCAGCCAGCCCCAAGCTCGGAGGACCTGACGGCTGCAACCAACATCGTGAAGTGGATCACGAAGCAGCAGAACTCCCAGGGTGGCTTCTCCTCCACCCAGGTTGGTGATTCACCAAAACTTTTTATTTCACCTTCAGGTAGCAAAAGGCTTGAACAAAAAAGGTACGAACACATCCGAGAAGAAAAAATAAAGGTGACAATAACTTGAAATGAGGAAAAAGTTTGTAGTATTTAAGGATATTGAGAAATAAAAGAAAATGAAAGTCAAGAGGGCCAAAAAGAAATGCTCAGAATTCCAGCGCCCCATCCCTGTGTTGTTACCCAGCTCCTGTTTCCCACAGCAGCACTGCCTGCTTCGAGCAGCAGCGGAGCACCAGCAGAATGATGGCGATGTCTCCTGCCACCCTCCTGGACGCTCCAGGGTCTCTTTCAAAGTGTTCAGAGGAACTCTACTCAAAACCCAGCAACCTCCACTCACAAATCTCTCCACTCTTAGGTTCCTTTTAGTTGGCGTTTTTCAAAACTATACCTTTTGTGCTTCCCCTATTCACCTCTTGGTTTTTTGTTTGTGTTTTTCTTTTTTTGAGACAGTGTTTTGCTCTGTCACCCAGGCTGGAGTGCAGTGATGCAATCTCGGCTCACTGCAACCTCCACCTCCGGATTCAAGTGATTCTCATGTCTCAGCCTCCCGGGTAGCTGGGATTACAGGTGCGCACCACCATGCCTGGCTGATTTTTGTATTATTAGTAGAGGCAGGGTTTCGCCATGTTGCCTAGGCTGGTCTCGAACTCCTGAGCTCAGGCAATCCACCCGCTGTGGCCTCACGAAGTGCTAGGATTATAGGTGTGAGTCACTGCAGCTGGCCCCCTATTTACGTCTTAATATACAAACTTTTATTCATCAGGAGCATAAAGAACTGTCTTTATTCAACCAAACTCCTAAGTCTAGCTATATAATCATGTATCTCAACAATTCACCAATGTGTACACAGCAGGAAGTTTTACTTTGAGAGAATTTAGATGTTTGCTTATATAAACTAAAACAAAAAATATGACAAAATGGGCATTCCATCCTATTTCCATTGCATCTCTTATCATATGAATGAAAAAAACTAAGTAATTTTGTTAAAAGTTATCATTCATTTCTTAGAAACGTATTATTTGAAGGAGGCCATCCAGGTTCGATATTGATGAGGATAAATACCAGCGATATTCACTGGGAACAGGAAATCGTCCAATAAAACGGGAAAGCCAAATAAAAATGTCATTAAATTCAGAAGATAAACATAATATTCATCTTTTATTTCTTCTGGAGAAACCGAAGCATGACTCTGCTCGTGGCTGCAGAGAACCTTGAGTTCTCTCAGGGCACTGACCTCAGCAACTGAGCAAAGTTTGATGTGGGAGCCAGACTAAACTTTGCTTGGACGGTGGCAGACGTGACCACAGTCGTCAAGAAAGACTTGCTAGCAAATAGCTGATGCCAATGACTGATTACCACTCACATATATTTTCCACATTCCATGTCCCACATACTTACAGAGAGAAAAGGATCAGTTTTCCGATAAATAAAATAAACGTGTAGGGCATACAGTCCAAGGTAGATATGTGAATGTTATGGTTCTTTAACTATTTAAAGATTATAATCAATCTTGAAATTAGAGCTCCAATGTTCACGTAGTGAGGGAAGTAGGAAATCAGAGTCCCTCACAGGGGCCTTTATGAAAAATATCTCAGCCCTCAAAGCCTTGTCATACCTAAGCGGGGACTCTCGCTCATCTCTTCCAGGACACAGTGGTGGCTCTCCATGCTCTGTCCAAATATGGAGCAGCCACGTTTACCAAGACTGGGAAGGCTGCACAGGTGACTATCACCCAGTCTTCAGGGACGTTTTCCAAAACTTTCCAAGTGGACAGCAACAATCGCCTGTTACTGCAGCAGGTCTCATTGCCACAGCTGCCTGGGGAGTACAGCACGAAAGTGACGGGAGAAGGGTGTGTCTACCTGCAGGTGAGACTCGGGCAGGTGCGGAAAGAGGACACGTGCGGACAGAAGCTGTTCTCACTGAGAAGTCCTAACTCCGAAAACAATGGGGCAAATCGGAGAAAGAGTGAGGGAAGTTGAGAAGAATTCTGGGAAAGGGCACAAAACTGATTTTGTCTTTGATGTTCCATAGACATCCTTGAAATACAGTATTCTCCCAGAAAAGGAAGAGTTCCCGTTTGCTTTAGAGGTGCACACTCTGCCTCAAACTTGTGATGAACCCAAAGCCCACACCAGCTTCGAAATCTCACTAAATGTGAGGTAAGAACTTCTGACTGTATCACCTAATTCTAACAACCACCAATCTTCTTACTAGGACTCTTCTTTAAGTAAAGCAGTACAACAGCAAATATTTGTACTGCATTCATTGAAAATGCAATGTATGCTCTCAAGTTGATATAATATAATTTTTCAGTGATGGGGTTTACATGGTCCATCCAGGATCTATTATTGGGCAACCTCATTGTTTAAAGGGTAATAATTCCCCTCAATAATAACTAAATGAATATTACCCACTGCTTCTGATCTGAATTCCTTCTAATGTAATGAAACCCTATATTATTCTTGCTTTATTCAAGACAGAGATGAAGAATTATTGAAAAGTTTGACTAGAAGGAAGCAGTGACTCTTTAGTTAGAATTCCTACTGGCAATAAATAAATCTCAGGTTACGTATGATATAATTAACTTTGGGGAAAGATACACTTACATGCTGCAGACCTGACAAAAATTATCTCTCCACAAGAATAGTATAACTTGGTTGGGGATACTATTCAGGAAAAAAGTTAAGACAAAATATAAGTAACAAATAACTGGTACACATAAAAGAGAACGCGATCATGACCTCTGCAGGAACATGGATGGAGCTGGGGTCATTAGCCTTAGCAAACTAACACAGGAGCAGAAAACCAAACACTGCATGTTCTCATTTGTAAGTGGGAGCTAAACGATGGGAACACATGAACACAAAAAGGACAGCAGATACTGGAGCCTACTTGAGGATGAAGGATGGTAGGATGGAGAGGAGCAGAAAAAATAACAACTGAGTACAAAATTTAGTACCCAAGTGATGAAGTAATCTGTACACCAAAGCCCCATGACACGGGTTTACCTATATAACAAACCTGCACATGCATGCCTGAACCTAAAACTTATTTACACACACACACACACACACGTAGATATACATATATATCAAAGCATAAAGTTTTGATATATATATACATCAAAATATATATACATATTTAATTTAATTTCGCATATATATTTGCCAAAAAATAAATTAAGCAGTCCAAGTGTCAGATGCAAACTCTCAGGGACAGGTCGCTAGGTGTTTGTGTTTTGCTGAGAGCCAGTGTTTACGTAAACACGGCAAATTACGGTTGTTTTTGTAAATAATGTAGACCGAAATTTATTATTCATAATATACATCATTTTGTCAGCTGAATGAAAATAAAATTAAACAAATAAATAAAATAACCGGAATAGATTAGCGGTTACAAGCCGCCTGTGCATCATTTGTAGAGCTTTCTTAAAATGCAGACCCTCAGCCCCCATGCACCAGAAGGTCTGATTCATCAGGTCTAGAGGAGGAGGGCCTGGTCTCTGTGGCTTTAACAGGCTTCCTAAAAATTCTATACAAGCCACTTTTACAAACCACCGGGATAAGATATTTGGAAAGACTTACATGTAACTTTTAGAGCTGTGGAATACTTGATGTGGACATAGAAGAAGAAAATACTTTAAAACACAGAAAACTCTAATCCTATCCTCCCCTGGATCCTCAGTTACACCGGGAGCCGCTCTGCCTCCAACATGGCGATCACTGATGTGAAGATGATCTCTGGCTTCATTCCCCTGAAGCCGACAGTGAAAATGGTAGGTTTTTCATAAGCCAAGAATGCCCTATTTTATTTAATGTTGTATGTATTCCCAGCATAAGACAATGCTAATATTAAAATACTATTAAAATCAATCTCTATTGGCTAAGTGTGGTGGCTCATGCCTGTAATTCCAGCACTTTGGGAGGCTGAGGCGGGCAGATCATGAGGTCAGGAGTTCAAGACTAGCCTGGCCAACATAGTGAAACCCTGTCTCTGTTAAAAATACAAAAATTAGCTGGGCATGGTAGCATGTGGCTGTAGTCCCAGCTACTTGGGAGGCTGAGGCAGGAGAATCATTTGAACCCAGGAGACGGAGGTTGCAGTGAGCTGAGATTGCGCCATTGCACTCCAGCCTGGGTGACAGAGCGAGACTCCATCTCAAAAAGAAAAAGTCAGTCTCTGTCAAAGCCTTATGCTTTTTCCAAGCTCAGAAATATAATCACATGTGTTTGTATGAATGCTCACCTTGTGCAGAGCACTGTGCTAGGAGCCATGACTACTAGAAAAAAAATTGGCAGTAGATTCTTGCTTTTCAGTTTCTTCTTAGCTTAGAATTTTGCTAAGAAGATAAAACATATGAACATGAACTAGTGAAAAATATGAAAATGACTGATTGGCATAAACTATAAGTATTACAGAAGATTTAAAAAATTATGGCAATCAAAACAGGAAAAAACTCGTTTATGAAGCAATAGAAGCTGAATTGAACTTTGAAATATGAGTGACTACTAAGCTTTGGATACTTAGCTCCCTTTTCTTCAGATAAATAACTTTACACATTAGTCATATGTCATACTAATATTAAACCCTTTATGTCTTTCATTTTTAATTGTATTACATTATGTCTTTGCTTACAAAAAGCATTTGAAGAATTCTCCCCCCAGGCTCATTTGGCAATACAAAATATTTTTTCTCTGGACCCCCCAGGGATTTCATCTATTTATTAACATTTGTGGTGTTTCTATTTTCTTCAGCTGGAAAGATCTAACCACGTGAGCCGGACAGAAGTCAGCAACAATCACGTCTTGATCTACCTGGATAAGGTAAGAGACAGTCCAGTCTATTTGCAAAAAAAACCTAGATAATAATCCTCTAAAGGAACACCTGGGAAGTGGGTAAATGCATTTTAGAAACATCATTTCCATGCTAGAAATTTGAGAACTCTAATATTAACTCTAAAAGAATGTTCTCCTCTTCTTTATTTATATTTCACTGGGGACGATGGGTAGAGATGGCTTATTATAATCTTGGGATATGAATATTCCTAAAACCCTGTAAGCAAGAAATCTTCACAGAATGTGTTTATTATGTTGACAAGTTATTTCGATACCCAGTAATAAAAGGAGTAGCCCTTGTGATTAGTCAATTATTAGTTAATTATCAACATACCCAACAACAATATGAAAGGGAAAAGAACTGTCAATCTCCACAAGGACTTGAACCATAAATAATAAGACCGGTTCACCAATAAACCAATCTGATTTTTTTTTTTTTTTTTTTTTTGAGACGGAGTTTCGCTCTTGTTACCCAGGCTGGAGTGCAATGGCGCGATCTCGGCTCACCGCAACCTCCGCCTCCTGGGTTCAGGCAATTCTCCTGCCTCAGCCTCCTGAGTAGCTGGGATTACAGGCACGTGCCACCATGCCCTCCTAATTTTTTGTATTTTTAGTAGAGACGGGGTTTCACCATGTTGACCAGGATGGTCTCGATCTCTTGACCTCGTGATCCACCCGCCTCGGCCTTCCAAAGTGCTGGGATTACAGGCTTGAGCCACCGCGCCCGGCCCAACCAATCTGATTTTATAGATGTGTGTGCTACGAGAGTTTGTTCATGCATACGTTGATGGGAATTATAGTTTACAAATTTGATGAAACTTAAACAAGCCTGGAACGATCAACCTTTTAGATTCCTCTTAGAGTCTACACACATTCCTGCAAGGCAGAGAAGTGAAACTGTACCAAATCTCTGTGTATTTAAAATTAACACAGTTAGTCATCCAATAAAAAGTATACAACATTTACCCCCATGAACAGAGCTATATATTGGCATTGACAGAGGTATGTGTGTTCTGTAAGCTATTTAATAAATACTGTCTCATACAAAATAACAGTAAGACAAAAAGAAAAAAAAAGTTATTTAATAAATAATCGGGAGAATTTATCATCTCCTCTGAGAGATTTCTGCACAATGTAATTAAGGACCCTGTAGTGTGCTGCAGGATGATAAAGCTTTTCCCCAAAAAGCAGATGAATACTTAAACTAATTCAAGGAGAGAAGAAAGCTTCCTGAAAGGTCATCTAATTGACTTTTGCTTTCCAGGTGACAAATCAGACACTGAGCTTGTCCTTCAAGGTTCTGCAAGATGTCCCAGTAAGAGATCTGAAACCAGCCATAGTGAAAGTCTATGATTACTATGAGACAGGTGAGTGAAAGTGATTTTCACATAGAAATTAAGTCCCTGATCACAGAAATTCAGATTTGGGGGATGTGTTGGGGCTATTTATTACATTAAGGAATTACATTATCACTGCACTTCGTCCCCATCAAATCTGATCCTCCTCTTTTTGTCTCTTATACGAGTTGTAGAAACAACCTGCATTACAAATGTATCAACTACTAATACAAAACACCCGTAGGGTATTTAGTTCTCTTTTAGTCAGATAAATAGACTGTAGGAAAATATGAGATTTAAGTAAGCAGAACATCTGAAGAGTCCTTCAGGAGTTTGGGGTAAAAGAAAATATGACATGCTGTATTTGAAAGGAGAATGTAAGGTAGCAAGCAATGCATCAAATGAACGACGCCGATGTTTCTGATACAATACTGCTCTTCCCACAACAGACTCCTGCCTTGGCCTGTGTCCCATAGATGTTTGCTTTCTTTCTCAATTCATGTAATAATTTCTATTTTTTTTTTCAGATGAGTTTGCAATTGCTGAATACAGTGCTCCTTGCAGCAAAGGTAAGCCACTCACACGCCTTCAAAATGCAGTCAGAACTTTTCAGCCTGTCCCCAAACCTCCTCCTTCATAAAACTCTGGCTAAATATTTGTCATAAACATCGGATTGCTCACACTGCACATTATTATAGAAAAACACATTTATTGGAGAGGACCACTGACTCTGTCAAACCTCAGACAGTCATAGGATTGCTGACGGGTAATGATTTGGAATGGATTTGGTTTCCCACTGTACTGACTGGGTTTCCGTAGGCACTGTGCTACCCAGAACTAAGGGAATACTCTCCACTCATGGAGACCCAAGTCTGTCTTAATTTTTTCTTCTTTCCAATATCACAGATCTTGGAAATGCTTGAAGACCACAAGACTGAAGAGCGCTTTGCTGGAGTCCTGTCCTCAGAGCTCCACAGAAGAAACATGTTTTTGTATCTCCAAAGGCTTGATGAATGAACATTTTTGTCTGGTCAATGTCTTTCCATGTTTCCTGTTCATTCAATAAATATTTCTTTACATTTCCATATGATTCTCAATAGAATACAAAGATAGAACTTAAAGGAATCAAGTGCTGAGGGACTTCAGAATACCAAAAAATGATAGAGAGATGTTGGTCTGAGCAGGCTTCATGTAAGGACTGTGGGGAAAGAAGAAAGTACTGGGTTATGTACTAGGAAAGCGTAAAGTACGTTTAGTTATGGGAATGCCCTATGAAAAAGCCAAAGAGTGACGGTGTCTCACTCTGTCGCCCAGGCTGGACTGCAGTGGTGTGATCTCGGCTCACTGCAACCTACGCCACCCATATGCAAGCAATTCTCCTGCCTTGGCCTCTCGAGTAGGTGGGACTACAGGTGCATGCCACCATGCCCGGCTAATTTTTAGTAGAGACAAGGTTTCACTGTGTTAGCCAGGTTGGTCTTGATCTCCTGACCTCATGATCCACCTGCCGTGGCCTCCCAAAATGCTAGGATTACACACGTGAGCCACAGCACCCAGCCTAAAGAGTGAATTTTTGTGACAAAATAAAAGACTGACTTCACCAGAAAAGACTTTTACATTAAAATGAAATAGAATGAAATACAACACTGAACGGGTCATATTGGAGGCATGTTCTTTGGGACTTGACCTGAATTGGGAGTAGTGTGTCCTATGTTACACCAAAATCTCCCACTGATGAGAGTGATCAGTCAGTTAACCTGGGCTCCCAGATTCAGTAATAGATGAGCTGAAAATATTGAAGGGAGGGTTCGTGCAGAAGCAAGTTTTCTCAGAAGGAGGAATGTGTATGACTCAAAGTCCAAATAGGCGTAATATATTGGAGCATCTTTCTTCTGGAACTCTGAGCCGCGATGGAAGGGTAGATGTAAAGTCAAGGAAGTATTCTGATGCAGAAATCAGTTTTCACAACATCTGATTGATGTCTGAGGTCTGATGTCTCACACCATCTCTTTAGTCTATTTTTTAAATACCTGATTTTCCTTGCAGCAAGTATTGCAACATATATTTCCATTCTATGCAAGGGGAAGCAGGAGCTTCAGGAGCTTGTGAAGAAGTGGGAAAGGCCAAGGCAGGAGGATTGAGCCAACAGAGTCTGAAGGCAACCCTAGGAGTCCTGCTTTTCATTTGGCACAAAAATGGCAATGTTTAGTTAGGCAGAAGTTGAGTATGGATTGTGTAAACTAAGAGCTGGAAAGGACTTTGAAGTTCAAGCAATCCTTAGCTCTGTCTCCAGGCTAGACAAAATAAGAAATAAAAGCCATCACTTCTGTGTGGTGCTTACAGCATAAGCACACACAGATATTAACACATCAGCATTACGGGATCTTTGAGGTGCCGTTCTCCTGCCCCGTCTGGTGGCACCTTTGCCTGAATTTTGCTCTGGGCCCATTGGGCTACTTCCACCCATTCACACTTGCCACCAGCCCGGATCCTGCATCCAAGGAAAACCGAGACAGGCATGGAGCGGAGAGGAGTGTGCTAGGGTGTGTGAGCAAGCGTGGCCACCGTGCAGTCGCACACCAGCTGCTCCAGGTGCCACCACGGGCTCTCTGTGAGGTGGCTAGACCAGGCACACAACAAGTAGCTTCCCTCTGGACCAGGCGCACCACAACAGCTTCCCCCAGTGACATTGGGGAATGCAGTAAGGCCAACCGGGGTCCCAAGGAGGGAGTCCCAGGTCTGCGCTCCCCAGAGGGCTGCAACTCTTCTCCCCCTGTGGGGAGCAATGGGCATGTTGCAGCCCTGTTTGTGTTAGGCTCTTTTAGCCTGGCTGTGCGGCTCTCAGTGCTTGCACCAAGCAGACAAGTGAAGAATGAGACAGATGAAGAGGAGCATTATTGAGCAATGAAACAGAAGGATGAGCAAGATGAAGTGGAAAGAGACCCGCAGTTAGCAGCTCCTTTCCACAGCAACGGTGTCCAACGAGTGTCCAGCTTCTAGCAGAAAGAAGACCCTGGAGCGGGCGGCTTCTCTCTGCAAACGTCTTCCCGTTCAGTGGTCAGCTTTCAGCAGAGAGGAGGTCCTAGAATGGGTAGCTCCTCTCCGCAGCAGGTCACCCTCGTCTTCCCGTCCTCCCTTCCAGTCTAGCTGAGCCCTGGGATTGTATGAACCTCAGAGGAAAGGAAATGTGAGCCGCTTGGTTCATGGGAAGCCATGGATGGACCCAGGGAACAGCACTGCAAGCTCCCGCTCTGGTCTGCAGGCTTCAGGCCCTTCCCGGCTTGAGGGTGGGGCTTCACCGGGGACCCACCCCATTCCACCCAGGAGCCCGTCTGCCTCCTGCTACCAAGCTGTTCACGCCAAGGGGTGCCTGCAGGCCAGTGCTGGGCTGTCTTCAGCCCCCTCAGCCTCCCTCTCATGCTTGTTGGTGCCCAAGTTCCGGAGGGGGCCGAGATGGCAGGGGGCTGGCATGTCAGCGCTGTCCGCATGTGCACAGTGGGCCAATCTGCAATGGCGCCCAGGCTCCGCCCGACCTTGCTCTGAGATCAGAGTGGGTGCTGACAATGGAGAGAAGCCAGGCAGCGGGAGCCGGCACCCTCGCGTCTGCAGGGGGCAGGGGGCTTTCCTGGGCCCCCGAGAGCCCAGAGATGTCCGCAGCCGCGGCAGGGTGGCTCGTGTTCTGCCAATTCGGAAGGAGCAGCGCTCCCGCTTGTCCCTGGCTCACCTGCTCCGGAGCGCGCAGCTCCGGCGGTGCCTCCTGGCTGCCGGGGGTGGCGGGCGGGGGCGTGTTCCAGGTCCTCCCTGGGCCCGGGTCGGCGTCCGGGGCAGGGGCGACTGTCGCTGCAAGCCCTTCCCGTGGCCCCGGGACTCTCCCTTGCCTGGCTCACCGCCCTGCCCGGGGGCGCCTCCACTAGCAGATCGCGGGCCCTGGGGCCAGGTCGTCAGGAAAGTCAAGCTCGGCGCTCACCCCAACGCGGGGCGGACCTGGAGACGCGCCCCTGGGGGCCCCACTCAGAGCCTCCTCCCAAGGCCCAGGAGCCCGGCGCTGTCGGGGTGTGCGCGGTGGCCACAGCCGTGGCCGGGTCCCCCCAGCGCGCCCAGCTCGCACTTCCCTCCCCGGCCCGGGAAGCCTGGCCCCAGCTCCGCGCCCCGAGCCCCGCTCAGCTCTCCGGGTTCGAGCCCGGCACAGCCCCGGGCCCAGCTCCGCCCCGGGCCCCTCCCTGCCCCGGGCCCCTCCCTGCCCGCCCTCGGTGCGGACTTCGCTGCTCCCCCTCCAGCGGGCGCCCCAGCCCGGCCCCGACGCGGAGGCTTCCGGGGCGGCAGGCTTGGTGGATGGGACCCCCCGGGGTGGGCCGCCGCCTCCCCACGCACAGCGGCGACCGGGGGCCGGGTCCGGAGCGGCGCAGGTCCCAGCCCGTCACGCGAAGAGGTGGCGGCGCAGTCGGCGCCTTGGGGTCTCAGGGCGCGGGGGCGCCTTGGGGTCTTAGGGCGCGGGGGCGCCTTGGGGTCTCAGGGCGCGGGGGCGCGAGGCGCAGATGTCCCAGCGCGGCCCCTGCGCTGCCGCCGCCACCCACCGTCCCCACCCCGCGCCGCCCCTGGCGCGATGGCGGCGGCAGTTCGGGACCCCCTGCTGCCGTCATCAGCCTGAGAAGTAGGTATCACGGCAGCAAGAGGAGCCCGAAGCACAGAGACGTGCAATTTGCCCGAAGTCACTAAGCTACTAAGTGAAAAAGCCAGAATCCAAGACCGAGAAGTCTAGCTTCCATGCTCGGAACTTCCAGCCACGGTGACGCCTCCAACAACCTCAAACAAAAAGGTCAGGAGAAAACTATTTCAGAGCTTAATAAACATTTTAATTAGCTGTCAAGTTAGGTCCCGAGCCAGGGCACAGAACATGAAAGAAATTAGAGTATGGCTATGGGAACAAGACGACAGGATTATAATAAATTTTACCGCTCAGTTCTAGTTCTTTTTCTCTTTGTTCCTATGGAAATCATGATTGAAAGTGAACTTTAAGGATATGCTGGCTGCAAATCATTAGCTGCATTACCCACCAAGAATGTTTATTCTTGAAATACTGATTGCCTACTATCTGCCAGGCACAATAATCCATGCTAGAATACAAAATCAAACTAATAGAATTCCTCCCTTAGAAAAACTTACTGCAGAGAAAAGAAAAAGATACACATCTGGATCATTATAATGATCAGGTGCTCGAACTATTCATTGCCGGAGTGGACTGGAGGTACAACGGCCTTCTCAAGTTTTGGGGTATCATACTCAAATTCATACGTGATACTAGAGAAGGGGCCTCATTATAACTAAAAATGGATTTGCCAGCAGCCTGGTGGCATGGGAGTCTTGGAAACAAAATGAGAAATTTATAATTAAATTCTTAATATGAATTCCTATGGGAATTAATATTAGAAATAACATATTATACATTTAATGTATGATATATTAATTACATCAATGTATTTTATACTAAATTATATTCTGAATATCATCTCTCTCAAATAAAAGGCCCAGAATTTATTACTGAACTCTCCCTTGATGTTTCCGTTACTGTTGGGTACTTGGAGTGTTTTTGGTCTGTTCATGGACACGGTAAACACACCTTTAGGACCAGACACTGTTTAAAAGAAAATATCCACATCGTCTTTTTTATAAGTTACAAACACATTCAAGAAACGATTTGTAGTGAGCACATTGGTCATTTTTTTTTCCCACTAGGGATTGTTCAAGAAAGAACAGAAAGAACAGAAAAAAAAAAAATTCCTCCTTTATTTATCATCCTGTACGGGCATATAA
>NW_022437617.1:0-33230 GCF_009761245.1 Sapajus apella
GTGGGGAGCACACAACTTTTTAAAAACACACAGCTAAAACGGTCCCCTCTTTAAGTGCTTCCCCGCTTTAACTGCTAAAGCACTTAAAGCGGCGACCATTTTTGCTGTGTATTCTGAAAAACTTGCCTAGCACTTAAATCTCGGACAGTTTTAGCTGTGTATCTTCAGAAAGTTGTCTCTCAGTGCCATGGCTAAGGAAGTCAAAATGAGGGATCTGTGTCCACTTGAGTTGAGCATTCTTCTGGTCATAAAGGATTCCGTTCCGTTGGAATTCTTTAGAATGGATTCTCCTTCTTGTCAATCCACTGTCATTTTTCTCTGCTAATTTCTAGGAGAGGTCACAGAGTTCATCCTAAAGCATAGGTGTATGAAAGTCCAGATTGACAAGTAGACTCCACAAACCAGGCACCCAGCTGGAAAAGGGATCGTTTCCCAGTGGGCCTTAAGGCCCACAGCAATCCCTGTGCAGAAATCGAGAAACAGAGACAGAAAGTCACCCGCCTAAGGCTTGTCACTTCAAAGTGAGTGGCTGACTGACTGGCACAGGGCTGGAAATCAAATCCAAATCTTCGGACCTCTAATTGCACAGGGTGCACTGCCTCCCCCCAGGCCCAATGTGACAGTTCAATGGCTTCACAAGAGCTTTCACGGATTGAAGTCAACATCAAAAGACATTAGATTCCATCGGCACCGTCTTTGGTCCCTTGTCTCTAATGAGAATTTGCCTGGTTCCAATTTGAACATTGGGTCTACCCTGAGATATCTTGCCTTTCCACCTGAAACTCTTGAAAAGGCTTGATCAACTTAGGAGCTCCTGCTACAATGTCAGAATCAAGAACCCTTTTGATCAAAGCAGAGCAGGCCTCAGTGGTCAATGGGAAATGAGCTGGTTTCCATCACCACCCTCTCACCAGTCATCAAGATCAGTGTCTTCAAACATACACGGATTGTGTTTTTAGGGGGGTCTGGTGGTTATCCTAGCTTCTGAGTAACATGCTACCACAGGAAGAAGCATCTGCTGCTCAGGTCTGGAGACAGAAACACAGACACACCCACACTCACCCAACAGGCTTCACACACAACTGGTAGTGTACAGCCAAAGACTTAGTAGTAGGAGGTGGGCTTTGAACCCATCCATACTCCAAAGGAAGACACATCTTTCCCTCATTCATGCTTCAATTCTCTCTCTTTCTCATCCATCTCTGCCTCCTCCTCAATCCCACACGTTATTACGTAGAAGACAATTTTTCATGGCTGTCGAGTTAAAGCATTGTCAATGCAGCTCTGATTAAAAACAGCAGCACAGTCAAACAGAGAACCTGCTTGCATAGGAAATGTGATTAATTGGTTCAGACATGGCTCGTGATGACAAGGAACACAGACCCATAATGGAGCCCTGCTCTGTAGCAAGCCTACCTGTGTGTCTGGACACCTCCCAAAGTGCTTCGCGCCCTCGTTGCAACCTCAGAGGCAGAGAGGTGGACTCGGAAGCACTCACGTGTCTCTCATGCTGTCTGAAAATGACTCCCATTTCTCCTGGGGACCAAAAGTAACAACAAAAGTAGCTTTTTCTTTGGAGAGCACACAACTTTTTCAACATATCCACCGTTCTGGAAATTCAAACTGAAACGGAGCTATTACTGGAATGAGCTGATGTCCCAGTTCTTGTCTAACTTGGGAGAAATATTTTAATCAAGAGGCAGTAAAAGATGGCAGATAACTTTATTGTAAAGAAATACAGTGTAAACAGCTTCTTATAGAAAACATAAGTAGGCCCCAAGGCAAGAGCGTGCTGACTCTGCAGGAAAACAGCCCAAAAGTCCTGTGCAGGGAATTTTGTTATGTACTTCTTCACATTCCTGCCTCTGTCTCAACTCTCCACCTGTTTTGTCTGGTTTTTCTGCTCCTACCTTAGGTCCCCGACTTGCCTCTCTTTGGCTTGTGAAGCCTCCTCCCTGTTGGTTAAGGCACATGTGTGGTGACCAATCCAAACCCACTGTTGTGGCTGGCTCCTTCCCACCTCCCAGGAAGGCCCTACAGCAGTCACGTCTGTACCTCCTGTGCCTCCCTATCTCTTTCGGATGCCCTTCCCTGCCCTAATCTGAGAAGAGAAATCTTCCCTAGGTTTCTCTCCAAAACGTCCCCTTTGTCCTTCTTATCAGAGTGTAGCTAGCAATTTTCTGACATTTTAACTGTAGAGTGAATGATGATTAGGGCATCCTAAGAGGAGTTCTAGGGTGTTTCTTTCTGCATAGGTACCTCTTCTTCCTCCTACCCACAAGTGACAAGTGCCCATCCACTCCAGTATTACAGATGCTACTGATATATAAATTTCTGATGGTCCCTCCAGGTGAGCCTTCCCATCATGTTCATGTCTAGCTATCTACCGACTCTAACAGAGCCCACTATCTTGTGTCTTTCCCAAAATAAGTGAAGGAACAATTCATTGGAAACCATAGGAAATAAAATGAATGTAGATGAAAACTTTGCAACTTACACAAATAATCACTCAAAATCATCCTTACACTAAAAATGTAAAACTATGCAATTACTAGAAGAAAACATAGAATAAAAGCTATCTGCTCTTGGGTTCGGTAATGAATTTTAACAAGAAACACAAACTGTCAATACACACCAAAGAAAGAATTAGGTGGATTTTTTTAATATCAAAAGAGTATACTCTGGAAAAGACCTTGTTAAGGGAATAAAAACACGAGCCACATATTGAAAGAAACTATTTGCGAAATACAGATCTGAGAAAGAATTTGTATTCAATATACAAAAATATCTTAAAACCAAGTAAAGCAGCCCAATTGAAGATGCACGAAAATCTGAACAGACACCTAACCAAAGGATTTAAGAGAAACCAGCCCCTTCCAAAGACTCCACCACTGATATCAACCATCTGCCTGAAGCTGCCTTTCCTTTCTTGCCTGATAAGAGACCACCCATGACAGAGAGGGTCTGGACAGTATACAGTGGATGCACAGGGCAAGTTTTCATGTCCTCTGCTTCACCTTTTGATGTCAGAAGGCTGAAAACTTCACCCTTTACCCTGTCATCATTGTAACACTGTCATTTTTTGTACATGGGACCCATGAGGAAGTAAGAAACTCAACTGCGATTGCATTCATTTCCCCTTTCATAAATATTCATGACTCCTCCTAGAGCTTATTAAGTATTTGTATTTGGCCATGCCACTCAGCATAAATTTCTGTTTCCTTTATCTCTCCCTTAAAGTGCCTGCTTCTGGCTTCTGGCTGGGGTCTATGCTTCCCAGCCTATTAAAAGGACTACCCTGCAGGCTGCAACCCTTTACAGGAAGTAAATCTCTCACTGGGTACAGGCGCTCATGCCTGTAATTGCAACATTTTGGGAAGCCAAAGTGGGTGGATCACCTGAGTTCAGGAGTTTGAGACCAGCCTGGCCAACATGGTGAAGCCCTGTCTCTACTGAAAATACAAAAAATTACCCAGGCTTGGTGATGGACATCTGTAATCCCAACTAATTGAGAGGCTGAGGAAGGAGAGCTGCTTGAACCCCGGAGGTGGAGGTTGCAGTGAGCCAAGATCACACCATTGTACTCAAGCCTGGGCAACAAGAGTGATACACCTTCTCAAAAAAATAAAAGTAAATAAAAATGTAAAAAACGAAATCCCTCCTTTCCAAATTTATGAACCTCATCATTCTTCAGTTGACAGTCTTACAAAGTTCAAAAGACCTTCCATACTCTCCCACAGAAGTCCTAGAAATTGTCATTTTGTTAATTAGGTTTTTTTTTGTTTTGTTTTGGTTGTTTGTTTTTTTTTTTTTTTGAGACGGAGTTTCGCTCTTTTTGCCCAGGCTGGAGTACAATGGCGCGATCTCATCTCACCGCAACCTCCACCTCCTGGGTTCAGGCAATTCTCCTGCCTCAGCCTCCTGAGTAGCTGGGATTACAGGCATGCGCCACCATGCCCAGCTGATTTTTTGTATTTTTAGTAGAGACGGGGTTTCACTATGTTGACCACGATGGTCTCGATCTCTTGACCTCGTGATCCACCCGCCTCGGCCTCCCAAAGTGCTCGGATTACAGGTGTGAGCCACCTCGCCCTGCCTGTTAATTAGTTTTGATGCGTGAGAACTTGTAATCAAATGAGCAGAAATATTGAAACTGTGGTTTACCAGTTACCTGTCTCTTAATCCAATCAAGCAGATCTTTAAAATTAACCATGAGAATACGTATGCCTGGTTCATGGCTAAAATTTTAGGATGAAACCGATGAGATCTCTACTTGCGTTTTTTGCCTATTAATGTATGTTATGTATATGTGATATTTTCTTAACTCCAGATAGCACTGCAAAATTCATTTATAAAATCCTCTAAAAAATGCTCTATTCTAACTTAGCTTGGAAAATAAATAAGCATTTATACGTAAATATTCCCCAAACTCCTAGAAATGTAGAAACTGATATAAATGTTTTTCAAGTTAACACAATTTACATAAAACATAGTTAAATAAGATCAATTTAATATTTTTGGTATAATAAAACAACTATGCTTCAGAGCTATCACTATTGAATATAAAACAAACATAAATTTCTATTCTTCTTAAGTTCTACTCAAATAAGCTAATATTATACTTACTAGATGCTTAAAATCTTAAAGCTTATAGATTGATTCTAATTAAGTTCTTATTCTTATAAAAAAAACATTATTTCAATAATAATTTTTTACAGTAAATCTGCCTAATAATAGTTTCCAAAGTACTTTTGGTAATTTTTAACCTTAAAGTTAAGCTAACTAAAAGATTTGCATTAAATATCTAGATCATTTATGAATAAGATACAATACTAAAACATTAATTACTGAACATAACTAATTCAAATTTATATACTTTTGTCCCTTATTTTTACGGAGAGAATACAGATATTTTGGCCTGTTAATAAACTCTTTTTTTTTTTTTTGTCTACAACACTGAGAAATTGTACTATGAGGAAACATCACTCTAGATGTTGGGAGATCGTATACTCATACATTTTCTAATCTACTATAGAATGTTAATATATGACAATTGAAAATTGTCTACTTCCTAGTTTACTCTGGAAAATAAAGATTACTAAGTGTTAAAAATATAATCTATACATAAATAAAATTACTAGAAATAATAACTAGAAACTCTATGCAAAGTATGCAGGAAAAGTAGGGCAAGTTATGCAAATAAAGTAGGTTGTATTTTTTATGAGAAGAACTATACCAAATACACAAGTAAAAAGAGATATCTAACCTTCCCTGTGTTATATTTGAATTGGTAAACTGTTATGTTTTCAGAAATTATATAAAATTCCTGGAAAATGGTCAATGTCCTCCTTATCCATGCTACATGCTGGTATAGTGTGATGAGTCATATTTTCAATTATTATTTTAAATGTCATATGCCACAGACAAAATTGAATATCCTTGTCAGTTGTGGTATAATGAACTCTCATCAGACCTTTTGTCACAGTCATTTCATGCTCCTTGTCATTTAGATATTATTTATCCCTGATGCTTTCCTAAAAGCTCCTGCAATCAGCTATGGATCAGAATGTTCGTCTCCAACACGGGACTCCCTCTGAGGCTGACAGAAAAGACTATGACAGGTACTCTGGTTACAGGCTTCTGATGATATTGCTCAAATAACTGTAAGACCATACACTTGACTCAGTGAAGCCGTCCAGAAGTCTAGTTGAGAAACTGATGGGTTCATGACACTGCTAACTCAAGATTCAGCAAGACTGGAACTGAGTACATGGCACTGAATAAACTGATGAAAATTGATTATAATTTTATAGCTTCTTTTGAGCATTGCTGGTTCTTTAATGTTATAGTTTCTGGATTTAAGGAATCTCTTTCTCTTAAGCTAACTATAACTCACAACAATTTAGTAGATTACATTTATTTAAATAGAAATGAAGCATTTGTTTTCTTCCTCGACTGATTTCTCCAGAATTTTGAAATTCTTACTGAACACTCTTATTTTCATGACAATATAGTTGTTACCAGAAGTCCAATAAGAATCTGTTCGCCTCAGAACAGGACATAATTGGAAACTTTGTTTATATTATCGAGGCTTTTACTGGAATATCATATTTAGCAATAGTATACCTAAGATCAGTTATGACCAGCAATTTTAAGGAACTAAGGTTGATTTTTATGGACCCAATATTTACAAAGCAGTCTCAGAAAAGCCCGCCTGATACCTAGATTACAGGATTCACATCCTTACAGGTTAGTAAGAAAGGTCCTTTCCTTGCAGGCCCAGGAATTTGGGGATAGTTTGGGGACCTCAGGAAGACAGGAATTCACTCAAAGCTATTAGGACTGCAGCTGAAATTCGATAGTATGTTCTGGGCTTGGCTTTTAGCCTCAATAAGGCCTTTAAAATTCCAATCTGAGATTCTGTAAGAAAACTTGCAGCAAAGAAGCTTGAAAGCACCTATGTGGTCAGCTCCTGTTCTTGCTGCACTTACATAAATAATCAGGCAAAACCTAACAAAACTAGACTTATTTTTAAAACAAGAATAATCTTTGATTATCTATGGTCAAAAATGATGGTTACTACAGAGAGAAATTTTATGTTTGAATGAAAAACTATAACTCAGCCAGGCATGGTGTCACATGCCTATAATTCCAGCACTTTGGGAGGCCAAGAGTTCAAGACCAGCCTGGGCAACACGGCAAAACCCCATCTCTACTAAAATTACAAAAATTAGCTGGGCATGATGGCATGTGCCTGTGGTCCCAGCTAATCAGGAGGCTGAGGAGGGAGGCTTGCTTGTACCCAGGAGATAGAGGGTGAAGTGAGCTGAGCCTGCACCACTGCACTCCAGCCTCTGCCATAGAGCCAGACCCTGTCTCAAAAAAAAATTTTTTTAATAGGAAAGCTATAGACCTTGTGGGTTATCAGGTTCTAGTCTTGTTTCTTTTCTTTCGGCTATTTTTACCTCTTTGTAAACTGGATCCTGCCATCTGATGAATTTTGTCACACGATGATACATGTGGAACAAGCAGCCAAGTATTTTCTCCCCTATTAATGTATCTATTGTCAGATAATTTGAAGGCCTCCAACCCTGGAACAAAGAAGAGAAAGGTTTGGTCCCCAAAATGCATAACCAAATTGTAATACATTTATGCAATGGAATACTATTTTGCCATAGAAAGGAACAAGCTATAAACTCAAACGAAGACATGAGTGATGCTTCATGCCCACTGCTAAGTGGAAGAAGACAGTGTGAGGAGAATCCACACAGTGTGGCCTCATTTAATGAGATTCTGGAGAAGGGAAACTACACAGGTGGGAAGCCATTGTCTGCGTGGGGAGGGGGTTTGAAGTGTTCCATATGATACTTAATAGTATATACTGGTCGCTATCCATTTGTCAAAACATGCAGAATTTTACAGCTAAATGGGTAAATCAAACTCTATTCAAATTAAATAATATTATTCAGGATGTGGAGTATCCCAGCACAGAATCCATAATGTGAAAAATCATTTACCTATGTTACAAATTACAATGGTTTGGATGTGGTTTGTCCCTGCAAAAACTCATGTTGAAATTTGACCCCCAAGGTGGTAGTGTGGGGAAGTGGGGCCCAGTGGAAGGTGTTTGGGTTGTGGAGGTCTATCCTTCATGAATAGATTAATGTCCTCCCATGGGGGTGAGTTCTGTCTGCTCTCACAGGAATGGATTAATTCCTGCAAGAGTAGATAGTCAAAAAGAGTCTTGCTTCCTTGGTTTCCCTCGTGCTTTCAGTCTGCTGTGATCTCTGGTGCACCACTTGCTCCCCTTCCACTTTCCACCATGAGGTGAAAAAGACTGAGGCCCCACCAGATGCAAGTGCCCAATCTCGGACATTCCAGCCACCAGCATTGTGAGCCAAATGAACCTTCTTTAATTACAAATTTCCCTGCCTCAAGTATTGTATTACAGAAGCACAAAATGGACTAAGACACAAATGTGGGAAACAACTCTCTGAAGGTGTAGGGAAAACGGTGCTGACCTAAGTCTCTTTAAACAATGAATAGAATCTGTAGGCTGAAGGCAAATAAACTATACTTCATCATTGGATTCCATTTTATAAAGTTCTTTCCCACAGGGATAATTGTGAACAACTGTAAAACCACAGTATCTGTATCTGGAATCAAACAATGACTTATATAAGTCGCAGATGGTAGGAACCAGGTCCCTCACTGTTGAAGTGGGAGGTTATAAATTAGCAAGGGGAGGAGGGTAGAAAGCTTCATGTGATAGTAGATCAGAGGTGAAGAAATCAACATAAACTTATGTTTAGTTTAATACAGATACAGGCCGGGTGCGGTGGCTCACGCTTGTAATCCTGGCACTTTGGGAGGCCGAGGCGGGTGGATCACGAGGTCAAGAGATCGAGGCCATCCTGGTAAACATGGTGAAACCCCGTCTCTACTAAAAATACAAAAAATTAGCTGGGCATGGTGGCGCGTGCCTGTAGTCCCAGCTACTCAGGAGGCTGAGGCAGGAGAATTGCCTGAACCCAGGAGGCGGAAATTGCGGTGAGCCGAGATCGCGCCATTGCACTCCAGCCTGGGTAACAAGAGCGAAACTCCGTCTCAAAAAAAAAATAAATAAATAAAATACAGATACATACAGTTCCACATCAAAACCTTCCTAACTAGTTGTGTATAGGTAGGTGACGTACACACATATACTTCCTAGCATTGTTAATGAGAGACAAGACACAATGTGCTCTCTCAGCAGCCAGATATAAGTTTTCCTACCATTCTGAAAGGAATCAGGCTCTTTGAAGAAATGTCTGATACTAGAACTGGGACAGTAAATATATAAGCCAGGATAATCTTGAAGTATCAGAAAGTAAGTAAGCACTAAAAAAAAAAAAAAAAAGAAAAAAGAAAATGAAATATGTCAAAGGAAAATTGGAGCCAATAAAAAGCTACCGCTGGCCAACACAGGAATGAACTGTTCAACACAATGCTGCAGTGTTTAATTCTAACTAAAGCCTCAAGTAATTTTCTAGGTGTCTCCATTTGTATGTGTAGGTGAATAAGCAAATGGAGTTGAATAGAAATCTCCTTTGCAAAAGAATTGCAAATACTTAATGTAGACACTCAGCCATCAAGAAGGTGGAGCTAACGCCTCATTCCGTGAGTATGGGCTCTACATATGTGTACACTTATTTTTCATATTTTTTTCTTGTGCTGTGGATGTGTCCTGGGTTCATTCTCTAAAATGCTGTTCGCCTTAGACCAGGAAAACAAATAATAACCTTACAGATTCTATTTCAATTCATGGATAAATATTTTAACAAGAGTGACTTTGTAAAAATATGTTCCAATGGCTGATTGACTCATTGTGACTGGATCACTTATTCCAAATACTTCTTGTCTTAATTTTTTTCCAGTGTCTACCTTTTAGCCATAATAGACCAGAATCAAATATTGGCCACTGGGAAAAAACATTCAAAGAAAAAAAAGAATGTGAACCGAACTTGTGACCAAGATAAATAAATGTTTCACCACAATACTTCCTAAAACAGAAAAGTTTAAAAGGATAGTCAAAGTCAATTTCCTCAACAAGGCTTTGCAGAAAATGAGGAAACTAGAGAAGCAAAATTGGCAGGACATCCTATGGGTGATTTTAGGTGTTTCTATGTTTCATGGGGAAAATATACTTTACCTTTAAAATAATCACAAAGAATTATTGGAAACCCAAACTCTGGAATGTTTCCAAATTTAGTTGAGCTTCTATGTAATTGTGTCTATTTAGCTAGTCATGAAGTTGATTTTTTTTTAAATATCTGCCTTATTTGTGTAATAAAATACACAATGAATAATTAATGCTCATAGGAAAACATGTTAGACCTTGGGAAAAGAAAATAAATCTTGGGGACCCAAAATCACTAAGCTAAAGGGAAAAGTCAAGCTGGGAACAGCTTAGGGCAAACCTGCCTCCCATTCTATCCAAAGTCACCCATCTGCTCACCGAGATAAATGCATATCTGATTGCCTCATTTGGAAAGGGTAATCAGCAACTCAAAAGAATAAAACCATTCATCTTCATCTACCTATGATCTGGAAGCCCCCCGTTTGGCCTTCTCTTCAAGTTGTCTCACCTTTCTGGACTGAACCAATGTACATCTTACACATAATGATTGATGTCTCATGTCTCCCTGAAATGTATAAAACCAAGCTGTGCTCCTACCACGTGGGGCACATGTTGTTGGGACTTCACGAGGATACATCACAGGTGTGTGCATCCTCAAACTTGGCAAAATAAACTCCCTAAAAAATCTAAGACCTGTCTCAGATTTTCGGGGTTCATACATGTAATGTTGAATGTTAATGTTTGTAAAACACACATTATTCTATCTACTATTCAAACTATACTGCCAATTAACCTTAGACTTTCTCAACAAAATTAAAATGTTGATGAGGTATGAATAATATATTTAAATTTAAATAATGTTGCAAGTTTTAATATGCCTACTTTTCATTTTTTAATATACTTGTTTTGACTACTTTAATGCTGTAAGAAAAATGAGTAATTAAAACATGAATAAAAGTGTTTACGCGGGGTGGACATGTTTCCTCCAGCCTCAGGATTGGGGTGACATGAAAGGCACCTGCCCAACCCCAGCTTTCATCCCAGCTGTCCTGATGGTGGCTCTAAGCATTTCTCCTTTCTCTATATGAAGACCTCACCCCAAAAACAAACCCAAATCTCACAATATGTTAGGGCACACTACGATGATGAGCAGCCAAAGCCTCAAGCAAGGGATGCTTCTGAAAACAAGGCTTGTAGAATATAATGTGTGGAAGTAAAGCCAGTGTCGGAGTTCCTTCCTCTGCACATGGGGAGCAGACAGGAAGCTTTTCCTCACCTTCCTCACGTGGCCTGCAGCCACATCTCCCAGGTCCGACTTGAGAACAAAATGTTAGTCTTCACTGTGGACACGCTGCCAGGTGCTCCAAAGCCATAGCCTCTCCTCAGGTGGGTCCTGAGGAGAACAAAGCTCTGCTTCTAATCCTAACCCCGTCGCTAGACTTTGATCCTGACCCTAAACCCTGATTCACACCCTGGTCTATGATTCTGACCCTGACTTTGACCCTGACTTTTATCTTGACCCTGTCCATGACCCCACCTCTAACCATACTTCCAGCCCTGACCCTGACCCAGACCCCAATTCTAACCCTACTATTATCACTACAATCTATCTCTAATCTTACCCTCTAGTGCTAAACAGCTGTACCCAAAAGCACTTTTCGATTATTTAACTTCTTTTCCTTGAATTTTCTAAGGACATCCGAAAGGAGATGTCATTATGTATTCTGCAGTCGCTCTGAGTGGTATGGCTTCAGATAAGAAGTTCTAATACTTTGCAAGACAGAAGAAGTGTGAAAGGCAGCAGCACTGGGTTGTCAGGAATGCATGCTGGCATTCACAATAGTCATTGGCGTTATTCTCCACGGGTTTTCAGTTCATTTTTTATGAACGCATTCTGACTGTTCCATCCCATCTACTTAAATTTTTGCATGGCCACATGACTTCTTTCTTTTTCTTTTTTTTTCTTTTTCTTTTTTTTTTTGCCATGCAGGTGAGAAGAAATAATATGTGACTTTTTCAGGAGAAATCTCCAAGAAACAGAGTTCTATCCGCATGCTTTTTGTCTTTTCTAGAGCAATGGGGGCCTTATTGATGGTACCTCCTTCCACCTCTATTCCTGTGTTAGGACGACACATCACAGAGCGACCTCTCAACTGACCCATGATGAGATGCAAATAAATGAGGAAGAAGATTTTTGAGCCACTGAAACTTGGAGGCTGTTTGTCACCGTGCTTTAACCTAGCCCCCACTGACTGATGCAGGACTGAAGAATGAGTCAGAACCGGGTCTGGACCTGTGAAGTGCACTCCTCCAGGCTAAGTAAAATTCAAGTCTTGTTGCAAAGGTTAACAGTGAGCACGATGTGTTATTAGGGTGAGTGTGGGATACATAAGGCATGTCAAGTGAGAATAATGAGAAACTCGACTTAAAAGACAGTGCTAATTTGGACTGTGGAGAGATTCCAATGTCCTACTTAGCATTTGAGACTGTGATGGCTGGACAAACTCATTACGAACCCTAAATGAAGGCTTGGGATAAATATCCGAGGGTGTCTAATATACCAATTATTCATCCTAGAATGGGCAGAGTCCTTGACCCCATTCTAGGGAGACTTCCAAAAGAAAAAAGACCTGCATTTCTCCAACAACCCACATCGAGAGACTTTCCTGCACTTCTGAGCTGTGGCTAACACTCCTCACCTTTCATTCCGTCCTCAGCGTTTTGGGGAAACACCTTTACCTCTCTATGACTTACAGGTTAATAAGTGGCCCTTATAATTCCCTCCAGAGATAGAAAAGACTAATGATGAGGGAGTCTGAGCTCACAGCAGCAAGTGGGCATGTGTGCTCTGCAGCCACGTGGCTCATCTGCTAGATTACTACATACGATGTTCTGCAACGTTGCTTAACACAACGGGGCTCTCTCCCAACTCAGAAGGTTTAATTGCTCACCTACTTCTTTTTCTGCCCTCTTGGGCTCCTAAAATGAAAAGAACTCTAGGGTGATACACTGAGTCAAAGGGGTGCCAGCCGTATCACAGCAAAATAAAGATCCCTAAAAAATCCCTGGCCTAAGATGATAGCCTCGGCTGGGTAAGTCTGAATGTGCTGACAGTGGACATGGGAGCATGAGGGTGGTCAAAATGTTCGCATTAAAGAACTTCCACACAGACTACAAGAAAAGAGGGAGGAATGGAGATGGCAGCATGAGTCCCTACAATAAAAGCAGATGTTTTGAGATCAGTTATATTCTTTCCGACAAAAATTCGAGACAGAAACCAAAGTTTAGCCTGAGGCGACAACTAACTGGGCAATAAGCCAGAGGCACATGTGGCGTAGACAGAGTTAAACATTTTCCCTTATATTAATATAGACACTAAATTAATATAAACAGTTGGGCCTACAGTAGTTTTAAAGGAAATCTCACAAATGGGTTTGGCTTTTCAAGGTTAGCACTGATGGTCCAGAGAATTCATTTTGGTCCAGAGAGTGAAAGAGAGGAATTTATTTTGGTCCAGAGAGAGAAAGAGAAGAACTCCTCGGGTCCCTTCAGAAAGGCGTCTGGCTTTGCCTCACCTTGTATGTTTGAACTATGCATACGGCAGAAGAAGACAGGATTTCACAGATTTAAGGTGTGAAAAGTCACTGGGTGCTTTAAGAAGCCTGGGATTCTTCTTGGAAAAATAAGTTTGTGGAGACAAAATGAGTTGGAGAAGGCTGTTATTGAAGTGAAGCAGAATTGCTTTTAGTAATCTACTTATTACCCTCACCCTCAGCCCCTTAACCTCTAACCCTAAACCCTAACCCCTTGACCCTAATCCTACCCCTACCCCAATCCCTCATCCCACTCTTTAGCCCTGACCCTTGACCCCAAACCCCAAACCCCAACACCAACCCTAAACTTAACCCCTAACCCTACCACTAACCTTAACCCTTTACATCTGCCCAGATTCTCCAGCAGCAGCAGGGACCCTTTGCTCCCAGCTGTGCACCCCTGCACCTGGCACAGCACTTCGTAGCAATCCCCAAATAGGCACCTCAATGCCCACTGTGCCAGCCATGCAGTGGAAGCCCAGGCTATATTCTCACCTCCAGAACCAGGGCCCAGCGCCTGCATCAGGCTGCTCAGGGTTGAAGTGAGCTGGGACACCCAAGGTCTTCATAAGACCAAGGCTATCTCGTGCCTCCTGTCACAGAGTGAGACGCAGACCCGGCAGCACCGCACTCCCCCTCCTTCCCTCTGTGGCAGCTCGGCAACCTTCCAAGTCAGGGGCCCTTCCCTGATGACACTCCAAGCACAAAGCACTGGACTTTCACACAGTGAGGCTGCACACATTATTTTGTGTAGATGCCCACCTAGACCACTGGGAGAAAGGGTGGTAGAGGGACCCTCATGTTGCCCTGTGGTATGCATGCTCTGGTTTAAACGACTACAAGCCATTTACGAGAAACTAAAGCTGAAACACTACTTGTTTCCAAGCTTTTGTCGGCAGAAGATTTACAATGTACACTCCCAAACAAGCTAGCCACAGGGCACACTAGCTACTTCCCTTCTTAAGTTGCTCTGAGGGCCTCTGCATCAGACCTAGAATTGGAAGATTGCTGGAGAAGAACTGGGATGTTGAGGGGATACTGGATGCTTGCTGGACACCAGCCTCCCCTCACCTAAGCTTACAGACAGCCCCAATCCCGCCTGACCAAATCAGACATTGTAACACACACAGCTCTGGATAGCAGGATTTACAGATGCAAAACTCTAAGGCAAAGGATTGTCTATACTCCGTGAAAATGGCCATACTGCCCAAAGTAATTTACAGATTCAATGCTATCCCCATCAAGCTACCAACGACCTTCTTCACAGAACTGGAAAAAACCACCTTAAACTTCATATGGAACCAAAAGAGAGCCCTCATAGCCAAGTCAATTCTAAGCAAAAGGAACAAAGCGGGAGGCATCACACTACCGGACTTCATTGAGAGGAAGAGTGCCTGTGGGGGGAAGAGAGCCCTCTTGGTGGAAGACCAGTGGAGAGCACTGGGGCGCTGACAGGCCCAGGGAAGGACTGCGGTGTGCAGGCAGGAGACCCAGGGAAGGAACTGGGGGATGAAGGTGTCCAGGGAAGGACTGGGTTTGGGGAGAGGGGTCCCAGGGGAGAAATGGGGGGAAGGGAGGGGCCCCCAGAAAAAATTGGGGTTGAGGGAAGGGGTCCCGGGGAGGAATGGGGGAAATGAGGGGTTCCATGAATGGACTGGGGTTGGGACAAGGGGTCCCAGGGTAGGATGTTGGGGGTAAGGGAGGGGTCCAGAGAAGGACTGGGGTTGGGAGAAGTAGTCTCAGCAGAGGAATGGGGGAAGGAGGGGTCCCAGGGATGGACTGGGGTTGGGGAAAAGGGTCCCAGGGGAGAAATGTGGGGAAGGGAAGGGACCTCAGAAAGGACTGGGGTTGGGGGAAGAGGTCCCAGGGGGCATATGGGGAGAAGGGAGGGGTCCAGGGAAGAACTGGTGTTGGGGGGTAGGAGTCCGGGGATAAATAGGGGGAAGGAGGGGTCCCAGGGAAGGACCACGGTTAGAGGAAGGGGTCCCAGGGGAGGACTCCGTGGGGCAAGAGTGTGCAGGGAAGGACCAGGGTTGTGCAGGGAGTGGTCTCTGGACAGCACAGGGGATGAGTCAGGGTCAGAAGCTCACAGTGAGGCCAGCCACCAGCGCCCCCTGCAGGAGGCCAGCAAGGACGTCGCTCCAGTGGTGTTTGTGATCAGACACGTGGGTGTAGCCCACATAGAGGGCAAAGGCCACCAGGAAGAACTGGACCGTGGGCCGCAGCAGCCGCGCCAACTTCCAGCAGAGCCAAGCCTGCGCGTAGAGCTGGGACGGGTGAGGACGCCTCCGCCTGTGCCCTGCCAGGCACTCCCATGCCCACTGCACAGATGGCAGCTCCGAGACGAGGCCGGGGGCACGGAACCGGCCAGCCCAGGGCCTCCTGTTTTCACAAACAAGTCAGTGAGCGCCCCCATCGCCACCACAACTCACCCATTTTACAGCTGGAAAAAATGAAGTCCAGGGAAGGGAGTGAAGGTTGGAGGGTGGGTGGCTCACTCGGCATCTTCCAACGTCCCCTCGCCCCTGAGGGTTCAACACGGGAGCTGCCGACGTTACAGACCACCAAATCCCAGGGGCGGACTGCTCCCTCTGTCCTTTCCAGTTATCTGATGATGGAATCAGAGTCTCCAATTGGGGCTGTGGCATGAGACGCCTTACCCGTGAAGACTCTGAGGCCTGAACCCGACACCCAGGGCAGGCGGTAGCGTCCAGCAAGCAGGCAACACCGGTTTCGTTTTCACTGCGTTTCTTTTCAGCATTTTCTCCCATCTGTGGAACTGAGGGAAGATTTCTTTTTATATAAATTTGAGATCCCGTGAAGGACATGAATGAAACACAGAAAATAGGGAGCAACAAAAAACTGGCAAAAAAGTCACAATCAACTTTTTTGGAACTAATCAAAAGCTTGCAGGAACCAGAGGAACACTTGATTAATGTAATCCAGTTGAGGCCGGGCACGGTGGCTCACACCTGTAATCCCTGCACTTTGAGGGGCCGACGCAGGCGGATCACGAGGTCAGGAGATTGAGACCAGCCTGACCAACATGGTGAAACCCCGTCTCTACTAAAAATATAAAAATTGGCCAGGAGTGGTGCCACATGCCTATAATCCCAGCTGCTCGGGAGGCTGAGGCAGGAGAATCGCTTGAAAATCTGGGAGGTGGAGGTTGCGGTGAGCCAAGATCACACCGCTGCCTGGGCGACAGAGCGAGACTCCATCTCAAAAAAAAAAAAAAAAACAAAAAAACAAAGAGAATCCAGTTGGATCTCAGAACAAACAGCTTTGTGGCTTTTTAACTCATCCTGGTCCCTCTCCCACTGCCTAGACTGTGGTGGCGTGAGGGTAACAGACCACACGCCCAGCACAGGTTCCAAGAAGGGGCCTTATTTGCAACTGCGAACTGGGGTATGGCTCGAGGGCTGGCCTTGATCTCACCCAACTGGACATTCTCCCAGTGCTGAGGTGCTACCTGGAGGACATATGTAGGAAACGTTTACAACAAATTTGTTAGTCTCTGCTGCCTGGGGCCACGAGAGCAGATGAGGCAAAAACCAGATGAGCCAAACAGCGTAGGAGGAAAGGCCAGGGAATAAAATGCTCTGGGGAATGAAGGCTTGGAACCTACAAGACTAGAGCAGTGCAGGAGCTTGGAAGACGCCTGCGAGGGCCCTGCGCTTTCACATCGGGCCGGCCTTCCAGCTCTGCACAAGCAGGAAGTGAGAGTAAAGGCAGAGAAAACCTGTTTCACCGTGGAAGGGCCGACCCCACAGCCACGCAGACCCCATCTACAAACTTGGGAGTGTGTTGTGGTTTTTTTTTTGTTGTTGTTGTTTTGTTTTTTTTTTACTTCCAGATGTTCAAAGAAATCTCTGTCCTATCACTAGCTGACCACCAGGCTAAAAGAACAGGAGGAAATGACCACTCATGACAAAAGATAGAGACTTCACAATCAGAAAAGTCATTTAATAACCACTGCAGCAAACAGCAAGAACACGCCCCGGGGAGGAGGGATACTCCTATTTCCAGAGTGGCTACATTATAATATTCTAAACACACAGTTTAAAACAAAACAAAACAGGTCGGGCACGGTGGCTCACGCCTGTGATCCCAGCACTTTGGGAGGCTGAGGCAGGCGGCTCGCCTGAGGTCAGGAGTTCGAGACCAGCCTGGCCAACGTGGTGAAACCCTGTCTCTACTAAAAGTACAGAACTTGTCCAGGTGTGGTGGTGCATGCCTGTGATCCCAGCACTCAGAAGACTAAAGCAGGAGCAGTGTTTAAACCCAGGTGGCGGAGGTCGCAGACAGCAAAGATCACACCACTGCACTCCAGCCTGGGTGACAGAGTGAGACTCCGTCTCAAAAAAAACAAACAAACAAAGAAAATAGGTCAGTTAAGATTATTCAGCCGGGCCAGGCACAGTGGCTTACATCTGTAATCCCAGCACTTTGGGAGGCTAAGGTGGGTGGGTCATCTGAGATCAGGAGTTCGAGACCAGCCTGGCCAACATGATGAAACCCCATCTCTACTAAAAATACAAAAAATTAGCAGGATGTGGTGGTACATGCCCATAGTCCCAACTCCTCGGGAGGCTGAGGCAGGAAAATCACTTGAACCCAGGAGGCAGAGGTTGCACTGAGCCAAGATCATGCCACTGTACACTGCACTCCAGCCTGAGTGACAGAGTGAGATTCTGTCTCAAAAAATAAAAAATAATAAAAATGAAAATACAAAAATTAGCCAGGTGTGGTGGTACACACCCATAATTCCAGCTGCTGGGGAGGCTGAGACAGGAGAATTGCTTGAACTCAGGAAGTGGAGGTTGCAGTGAGCTGAGATCGAACCACTGCACTCCAGCCTGGGCAACAGAGCCAGACTCTGTCTCAAAAAAAAAAAGAGAGAAAAAGATTATTTAGGCTGAAAGGGCTCGGGGGCTCACGCCTGTAATCCCAGCCCTTTGGGAGCCCAAGGCGGAAGGACTGCTTGCACCCAGGCATTCCAGACCAGCCTAGGCAACATGGTGAGACCCTATTTCTAAAAAAAAAAAAATGTAAAAACCAGTCAGATGTGGTGATGTATGCCTGTAGTCCCAGCTACTTGGAAGGCAGAGATGGTTTGAGCCCAGGAGTTCAAGTCCTGGGCAAAATTGCAAGACCCTCATCACTAAAAGAAAAATTAAAGGCAAAAAAAAAAAAAAAAAAAAAAAAGACAGTAACAAGGAACTGAAAAAGGAAGACATAACCTGGGCAACCCTAAACAAAATGACAGAGTTCCTTCCTTATCAGTAATTACACTGACTATAAAGAGATTAAACAATCCAACTGAAAGTCAGAGATTCGTTAAATGCCTTAATTCAATAAAAAGATTAACATAGGCTGGAAAAAAAAAAAAGCACAAAAAATAAAAAGTCAGAGATCTGGCTGGGTGTGGTGGCATACACCTGTAATCCCAGTAGTTTGGGAGATCACAGAGGGTGGATCGCCTGAGCTGAGGAGTTCAAGACCAGCCTGGGCAACATGGCAAAACCCTGTTTCTACAAAAAACATAAATAAACGGTAGCTGAATGTGGCGGCCAGTCCTAGCCACTCGGGAGGCTGAGGCTGGACGATGGCTTGGCCTGGGAGTCCAAGGCTGCAGTGAGCTGAGATCACCGTCCTCCAGCCTGGGTAACAAAGTGAGCCTCTCTTGAAAAAAAATCAGAGACTGGACAATACATAAAAAACATGGCCCAATTTTATTCAATGTATAAGAGACTTACTTTAGAGTCAGAGACATAAATAAAAGTACAAGATTGGGAAAAAAAAATATTCCATGCAAACAGTAACGAAAAGAGAGCCAAAATAACTATATTAATATCAGACAAAATGGACATCAAGGCAAAAATTGAGACAAAACTCCTATGTATCATTCTATGATGATGAAAGGGTCAATCTATCAAAAAGATATAGCAATTATACGGGTAAATGTAGTAAACCACAGAACTCCAAAATGCATAAAGCAAAAATACACAGAACGTTACAACATGAACTTCCAAAACTTAAGATTGCACTAACTGTTCAATCAGTAAAAACATACAAAAACAATTTTGTTTTTATTCTATTTACTTACCCTCTTTTTTCTTTTTTTCTTTTTCTTTTTTTTTTCCTATGGTTTTTTTTTTTTTTTTTTTTGAGACGGAGTTTCGCTGTTGTTGCCCAGGCTGGAGTGCAATGGCACACTCTCGGCTCACCGCAGCCTCCGCCTCCTGGGTTCAAGCAATTCTCCTGCCTCAGCCTCCCGAGTAGCTGGGACTACAGGCACACACCATCATGCCCAACTAATTTTTGTATTTTTAGTAGAGACGAGGTTTCACCTTGTTGACCAGGATGGTCTCGATCTCTTGACCTTGTGGTCCACCCGCCTCGGCCTCCCAAAGTGCTAGGATTATAGGCGTGAGCCACCGCACCCGGCCTTTCCTATAGTTTTGAGAAAAACAAAAACAATTTTTTTTTTTTTTTGAGACAGTCTCGTGTCTCCCAGGCTGGAGCACAGTCAGCTTACTGCAACCTCCGCCTCCCAGGTTCAAACGATTCTCCCGCCTCAGCCTCCTGAGTAGCTGGGATTGCAGGCACCCATCACCAGGCAAGGCTAATTTTTTATTTTTAGTAGAGATGGGATTTCTCCATGTTGATCAGGATGGCCTCAAATTCCTGGCCTGAAGTGACCTGCCCACCTCGGCCTCCCAAAATGCTGGGATTACAAGTGTCAACCACCACGTCTGGCCAATTTTTTTTTTTTCTTTTTTTTGAGGCGGAGTTTCACTCATGTTACCCAGGCTGGAGCGCAATGGTGTGATCTCAGCTCACCGCAACCTCTGCCTCCTGGGTTCAGGCAATTCTCCTGCCTCAACCTCCTGAGTGGCTGGGATTACAGGCACGCGCCACCATGCCCAGCTAATGTTTTGCATTTTTGGTAGAGACGGGGTTTTACCATGTTGACCAGGATGGTCTCGATCTCTGGACCTCGTGATCCACCTGCCTTGGCCTCCCAAAGTGCTGGGATTACAGGCTTGAGCCACCGTGCCAGGCCCCAGTTTGTTTTTTTTTTTTTTTTAAGTCAGAGTCTCACTCTCTCACTCAGACTGGAGTGCAACGGCACCATCTTGGCTCACTGCAGTCTCTGCCTCCCAGGTTCAACTGATTCTCTGTCTCGGCCTCCTGAGCATCTGGAATTATAGGCATGCACCACTACACCCAGCTAATTTTTGTATTTTTAGTAGAGATGGGTTTTTACCATGTTGGCTGGGCTAGTCTCCAACTCCTGACCTCAGGTGATCTGCCCACCTCAGCCTCCCAAAGTGCTGGGATTACAGGTGTGAGCCATCTTGCAGAGCCCTCCCAAATTTTTTTAATTAGGAAAAGAATCTGGGCACAGTGGCTCATGACTATAATCCCAGCACTTTGGGGGGGCCAAGGTGGGCAGATCACCTGAGGTTAGTAGTTCGAGACCAGCCTGGCCAACCTGGAGAAACCCCATCTCTAGTAAAAAATACAAAATCCACCAGGCGTGTTGGTGGGTGTCTGTAGTCCCAGCTACGCAGGAGGCAGAGGCAGGAGAATCGCTTGGACCCAGGAGGTGGAGGTTGAGGTAAGCAAAGATCACACCATTGCACTCCAGTCTGGGCAACAAGAGCAAAACTCCACCTCAAAAAAAAAAAAAATTAGAAAAAGAGAAGGCAGACACCAAAGACCACATAGTCTATGATTCTATTTATATGAAACATTGAGAACAGGCAAATCTACAGACAGAAAATAGGATAGTGGTGGTTGCCAGGGGCTGGGGGAGGAGTGACAGCTAATGGGTACAGGGGTTCTTTGTTTCCTTTCCTTTCATTTTTTTGAGACAGGGTCTGACTCTGTCACCCAGCCTGGGGTAGGCACAATCTTGGCTCACTGAAACCTCTACCTCCCGAGTTCAAGTGATCCTCCCATCCCAGCCTCTCCAGTAGCTGGGACTGCAGGTGTCCACCACCAGGCCTGGCTAATTATTTTTTTCTTTGAGATGGAGTTTCACTCTTGCTGCCCAGGCTGGACTGCAATGACACAATCTCAGCTCACCACAACCTCCACCTCCCGGGTTCAAGCGATTCTCCTGCCTCAGCCACCCCAGTGGCTGGGATTACAAGCGTGTGCCACCATGCCTGGATAATTTTGTATTTTTAGTAGAGATAGGATTTCTTCATGTTGGCCAGGCTGGTCTCAAACTCCCAACCTCAGGTGATCCGCCCGCCTCAGCCTCCCAAAGTGCGGGGATATAGGCGTGAGCCACCTAGCTCAGCCTAATTTTTTGATTTGTCATAGAGACGGGGTTTTGCTATGTTACCCATGCTGAGGGGTTTCCTTCTGATGAGATGAAAATATTCTGGAATTAGGTAGAGGAGATGGCTGTACAGCACTATGAATGTACTAAAAATGAACTGTACACATTAAAATGGAAGAAATGGTGACTTTTATCTTATACAAATTTTATTTTGATTTTTTTTGTTGTTTGGTCTGACATTACCCTAGGCTTGCCAGTCAATATTTTGATTTTTTAAAAAGGAAAATGATGAGTTGAAACGTTTAAGGACCTATCAGTAGAGATGGTAAGAAGATAGCACATGGCCGGGCGCGGTGGCTCACGCCTGTAATCCTAGCACTTTGGGAGGCCGAGGTGGGTGGATCACCTGCGGTCAGGAGTTCAAGACCAACCTGGCCATCATGGTGAAACCCCATCTTTAAAAAAAAAAAAAAAAAAAAAAAAAAAGAAGAAGACAGCACAGAAGAGGGCAGGGCTAAGACTCGGGGCAGACAGAGCATGCTCCCCCCAGCCTCCTGCTATCTGCGGGGCACCTGGAGCCCTGAGGCCTCGCTCCTGCCTGACCACCTGCCTGCTGGCTCCTCACCATCTGGCTTCTGGGGCTTCTTCAGCTCCCACTGCCCCCCAGAGTGAAGGCTGCTCGTCGACACCCACCTGACCTCGGTGAGGTCAGCAGCGTTTCCCCTGGACACCCTCTCCAGCTGCGCGTAGACCAAGCGGTTGACCCGGCTCCACTCAGGGTCAAAGACGGCCAGGAAGTTGGGGCACAGGCGGCCGATCACGTACTTGGCCTGGTCCATCAGAGACCGGCTCACGGCCGCCCCAAACAGGAAGGTCCCCAGCACCTTGTACACGGCAGCCACGTAGTTGTTGAAGCCGGAGCGGGAATAGAGCCGGTCTGTGTGCGCCAGGTAGGCTTCTCCCACCGAGACCTGCGCGTGGGGCAGCCGCAGCGACCAGCGGGGGTCCCAGTCAGCCCGTGGGCCCTCACTGGGCCTCAGTCCTCCCCACAGGCCTCCCCAAGGCTGCCGCAGAGCTGGGGACTCTAAAAGGGCCCTAGCCGGCCTCCGTGGCTCACGCCTGCCATCCCAGCACTGTGGGAGGCTGAGGCGGGCAGATCACCTGAGGTCGAGCGTTCAAGACCAGCAGGACCAACATGGTGAAACCCGTCTCTACTAAAAATACAAAACTAGCCAGGTGTGATGGCGCACACCTGGAGTCCCAGCTACGGGGGAGACTGAGGCAAGAGAATCACTTGAACCCAGGAGGGGGAGGTTACAGTGAGCGGAGACCTTGCCATTGCACTCCAGCCTAGGCAACAAGAGCGAAACTCCATCTCAAAAGACAAAAGGGGGTTCCTATTACCCACAAGTACCACTCGGGGCAAGGCTGTGTCCCCCAGCACCCCACAGACCTCCAGGCCAACCCCCATCAGGAACCCAGGGTAAGGCTGTACCCCATCCCGTCCCTCTCCCTGTCCCTCTGAACCCTTCCTGCCTTACAAGGATGACGGTGGCTGTGTTGGTGGCCCCGGCCATGAGCCCATGGGTGATGGTGTCTGGACGGTAGGGGTACCGGATGGAGTCATCCCAGCAGTAAAATCCTCGCTTATACGGGGTGTTCACCAGCGACAGGACAGCGAAGGGCAGGGAGGCTGGAGAGGGGGAAGGGGCTTGGAGCTGCGACGTTCTCCAACCAGCTGGGCCGTGAGGCCCCCACACCTTCCTTGCCTCCAGGCCTCTCACCGACAGTAAGGAAGAGCTTTCCTCACAGCACGTGGGAGGCCCAAGCGACACCCCTTTCCCATCGCCCTCAGATGAGCACGAACTCCCCAGGCCCTCTCCCCCTCACACTCTCCCCTCTGCTCCTTGAACAAACCTGGCAAACACTCACCTCAGGGCCTTTGCACAGGCACTTCTCCCTGCCCAAAATATCTTATTTTTATTTTTAAAAGTAGAGACAGGGGTCTCATGCTGACCAGGCCGGTCATAAACTCCCGGGCTGGAGCGACGACCCAGCCTCAGTCTCCCAAAGTGCTGAGATTACAGGTGTGAGACAACGTACCGGGCAGCAAAGTGACTCTCACTTCCGCTCAGTTTCATCTCCCCTCCCGGCTGTCCACACTGGCGTCCCTCTCACAAAAGGAAAGGTCTATTTAGCCGGGCATGGGGGCCCGTGCCTGTAATCCAGCTACTCGGGAGCCTGAGGCAGGAGAGTTGCTTGATACCGGAAAATGGAAGCTGCAATGAGCCGGGATCGCGCCACTGTACTCCAGCCTGGCGACAGAGCGAGACTCTGTTTCAATTTATAAAAAGAAAATAAATAAATAAATAAAAAGAAAAGGGAAGGTCTGCTCTTTTTCCCTCTTGTCCCATGTGGAATTAGGCAGTCACCTGTGGGACACTGGACTTAATCTCCCTGCCTCCACCCGCCAACACCAGGAGGGGCCTATCGTGCTCAGGACAGAGACCCTGGAGGCTGCTCAGAGCCTGGCCAGGGCAGATGTTTAATAAACATCTGTTAAAACAGGCAGGGCTTATTTCAACCTTAGAGCTGGCCAGAGAAGTCAGGAAAGGACGAAAGCAGGAGCACAGCAGAAGTGCCTTCATGCTCGCCCCTGCCTGTCACTGACTCTCATGCCAGGGCACATGCCAGCCACATGGTGACTCAGGGATCAAAGGCACATTCTCCTGAATTCCACACTTATGGAAGGTGTCACATGGCACTGGGGCTCCTGGGGCCCCGCTGAGCTGAGGGTGGCCAGGGAAGCCGGAGTCAGCTGTGGAGGGCAGGGGCGGGGGCAGCTCCCTGTTCCGCGCAGCAGGTGCACAGCAAAAGCTCAGGGCGTCTACCCCAGAGAGAAAAGAATGCAGGGCGTCCTTTGGCCCAGCAGGGCAAGGACAGAAAAGCATGGCTTTTTTGAATTCTGAGAGTCTGAGGAGGGACAGGGAGCCTCACACTCCTCCCTGCATGCCAGCTGCAAGGATCCTAGGACACGGCACACTTTTGATGCTGGCCGAGTCTGGGGAAATAATGCAGTGAAGACAGCAGAGGTCTGCCTCACAGGGCAGAGGGAATGCAGAACAGAACGGGCAGCACTGGGGCCCAGAGCCTGGACGGTGCCTGTAGAGGGAAGCCCTGAGTTGGGGGGGTGGGGTAGAGGGGCAGGGAAGGTGCGGGGTGGGGTGGGCTGCGCTGTAAGAGCCCGGCTTCTGCTGGGGCGCAGGGGCGGCTGGCGCCGCTGTAAATGAGGGCAGAGACCAGGGAGGAGGCTCCTGCAATTGCCGGCGGTGGAAGGTCGGGGGTCGCAGGCCGCTGACAGCGGACTCCAGCCCCTCCCCGCGGCTCTCAGCAGGCGGTGGCTCACACCGGTTGGCCTCCGTTTCCGACCTCCCTGCCCCAGTAACTCCAGCTAGAGACTCTGACACCCCCATGACAACCGGCCCCGGGCTTCCCTCTGCCTGGAAAGCTCGCCCTGGGGTCCCCGGAACAGGCACCTTCTCTTAATTTGACCCCCGGGAGCCTTCCCGCCCTCGCTCTGCCCCCACAGCCCCATCTGGAACCTGTGGACTGCACTGCGACTGGCCGGAGCTTCCAGATGGAGGTGCCCTCGGCGGGGCCGCCACTCCTGGCACGCAGCAGCCACACCCAACCCCACCCCAGCAGCACCTCCCTCCAGCAGGCGACTCCGTGAGGCTGACCCTCCCTCACAGGCTGTTGTAAGGAACCGTTTGGGTTATCTGCATGCTGCTGAGCGCCTGGCAGCCAGAAAGTGCCGCACACATGTTTAAGTAACTGACAGCAGAGCTGCTCAGGGCATGGCGCCCAGGGCTGGCAGGCACCCCACGGGGACCTCGTGCTGTCCCCTGGCTCCCCCCTAACGAGGGTCTACTTCAGAGGTCAGAGGGCTTAGCCAGAGAACCAGGAAACTGCGCTGGGGAGGAGCCCACCTCCGCACCCCGCGGCGACACGACTGCGGGGGCCATTTTCCCTTCAGCCACAGAGCAAACACTCAGCCTTTGTTCCCGGGACCTGGGGGGGCCTCGGGACGCCTCTTCCCCCATCCGGCCCGAAAACCCACAGGACAGGTTTGGGTCTCCCGAGGCCTCGAAACCTGGGACCCAGCTTTTCTCTCCAAGTGTCTCCCCCGCCCGAGCCGCAGGGGCTCGAATCCCACCGATGCGATGGGCCTATGCCTATCTGATTATTATTATTATTTTTGAGATGGAATTTCCTTCTCATTGTCCATGCTGGAGTGCAATCTCGGCTCACTGCAACCTCTGCTTCCCAGGCTGAAGCAATTCTCCTGCCTCAGCCTCCCAAGAAGCTGGGATTACAGGCACATGCCACCATGCTTGGCTAAGTTTTAGTAGAGGTGGGGTTTCTGCATGTTGGTCAGGCTGGTCTTGAACTCCTGACCTCAGGTGATCCATTCAACTCGGCCTCCCAAAGTACTGAGATTACAGGGATGAGCCACCACACAGGGTTTTGTGTTTTTGTTTTTTCGTTTGTTTGTTTTTGAGATGGAGTCTTTCTCTGTCTCCCAGTCTGGAGTGCAGTGGGATGATCTCGGCTCACTACAACCTCCACCTCCCGGGTTCAAGCAACTCTCCTGCCTCAGCTTCCCGAGTAGATGAGATTGTAGGCATGTGCCACCACGCCGGGCTAATTTTTTGTAGTTTTAGTGGAGTCAGGGTTTCACCATGTTGCCCAGGCTGGTCTTGAACTCCTGACGTCAGGTGATCCACCCGTCTCGGCCTCCCAAAGTGCTGGGATTACAGGCATGAACCACCTCACCTGGCCACTATGCCTAACTCATTGTATTTCTAAAAGGAGAGGGAAAAGAAATAATTGTATTTCCATCCTCACAGTAACTCCATGAAGGAGATAATATCATTTACCTTTTACAAACGTGAAACAAAAGCTCCAGCTTTTTTTTCTGAGACAGTGTCTCACTTTGAAGCCCAAGCTTGAGTGCAGTCTTGACCTCTGGGACTCAAGCGATCCTCCCACTTTAGCCTCCCGAGTAGCTGGGACTACAGGGGGACACTGCCACACCTGGAAAATTTTTTGAAATTTTTTGTAGAGATGGGCTCTTGCTATGTTGCCCAGGCTGCTCTCAAGCTCCTGGGGGTCAAGCAATCCTCCCACATCGACCTCCCAAAGTGCTGGGATTACAGGCATGGTCCCTCCAGCTTTTTTTTTTCCCCCCCCCAAGGCCACATTAAGTTGTTAGTGGCTGAGTCAAAAGAGTCCCAGGGTCTGCTGACTCCTACTTCAGCGTTTTTCCAGCTAGACTACAGCCACTGTCATTCCTGGAAGTTGTCTGACAGTGGACTGAGATGGACTATTTGGGTGTGTAGCACAAACAGAGGAACATCTCTTAGTAGACTGAACCCTGATGTTCTGATGGGGCCAGCATGTATTCTGGGGAAAGGTTCCATAGCTCCCATTCATGACCAGTGAATAGGAATCAGGTACCAGATGTGGTGGCTCACGCCTGGAATCCCAGCACTTTGGGAGGCTGAGGTGGGTGGATCACCAGGTCAGTTCCAGACCAGCCTGGCCAATATGGAGAAACCCTGTCTCTACCAAAAATACAAAAATTAGCTGGGCATGGTAGCGGGTACCTGCAATTCCAGCTACTCAGGAGGCTGGGCAGCAGAATCGCTTGAACCCAGGAGGCAGAGATTGCAGTGAGCTGAGATTGCGCCACTGCACTCCAACCTGGGTGGCAAAACAACACTCAGTCTAAAAAAAAAATGCTGGACATTGGCCAGGTGCGGTGCGATGGCACACATCTGTAATCCCAGCACTTGGGGAGGCTGTGGCAGGCAGATCACTTGAGGTCAGGAGTTCCAGACCAGCCTGACCGACATGATAAAAGCCCATCTCTACTAAAAATATGAAAATTAGCTGGGTGTGGTGGCGGGTGCCTATAATTGCACCTACGCAGAGTGCTGAGGCAGGAGAATTGCATTAACCTGGGAGGTGGAGTTTGCAATGAGCTGAGATCACGCCACTGTACTCCAGCCTGGGACACAGAGCGAGACTTCATCTCAAAAAAGAAAACAGGTTGGATGTGGTGGTGTGTGGTCTCAGCTACTCAGGAGGCTGAGGGGTGCAGATCACTTGAGCCCAGGAATTTGAGGCTTCAGGGAGCTATGGTGGAGTCACTGCACTCCAGGCTGGGTGACAAAATGAGACCCTTATTTCTAAAAAACTAATTTAAAAAATTAACAAAATAAGAGAGACAATAGGATAGTATTCATCACCAATAAGGGATCAATCACATCACCCACTGAATCTTGCCAACATGATCAAACTCTAATCTAATGGGGTTAGCATGAATCCGGCTGCAAATATGCCACAAATACAAAAGACCGAGAATGGGTTCACCTGCACCAGGGAAATCCAGACTTTGAGAAATGCTACAGGCCCAACAGTGTGGACTCTTCCAAAATCCATAGAAAGGAAAAGCGACAGGCCAGGCAAGGTGGTTCACACCTGTAATCCCAGCACATTGGGAGGTCAAGGTGGGCAGATCACAAGGTCAGGAGTTTGAGACCAGCCTGACCAACATGGAGAAACCCCATCACTCCCAAAAATACAAAAATTAGCCAGGTGTGGTAGCACATGCCTGTAATTCCAGCTATTCAGGAGGCTGAAGGAAGAGAATCACTCGAACCTGGAAGTTGGAGGTTGCAGTGGACTGACATTGTGCCGTTGCACTCTGGCCTGGGTGACAGAACAAGTTTCTGTCTCCAAAAAAAAAAAAAAAAAAAAGGAAAAGGGATAGAGGAGAAACTTGTAGATTGTATCTTTTTTTAAATTTTTGTTTTTGGCTGGGCATGGTTGTTCACACCTGTGATCCCAATCTTTGCACTTTGAGAGACTGAGGTGGGCAGATCACCTAAGGTCAGGAGTTTGTGGACAGACAGGCCAACATGGTGAAACCCCGGCTCTATTAAAAGTACAAAAATTAGCTGGGCATGGTCCCATGTGCCTGTAATCTCGGCTACTTGGGGGGATGAGACAGAAGAGTGGCTTGAGCCCAGGAGGCAAAGGTTGCAGTGAGCTGAGATCACACCACTGCACTGCAGCCTGAGTGGAGTTTAAAAAGAAAGAAAATTAGGTTTTGTAGAGACAGGAGTCTCCCTGTGTTGTCCATGTTGGTCTCAAACCTCTGAACTTAAATGATCCTATCACATCAGGATTACAGGTGTGAGTACTCACCCAGCCAACAAACTTGGAGATTGAAAGAGGCTTAAAAGACATAACAATGCTGGGGAACAGTTATGGGCTAGAGATGCATACTAGGGTGGCTCTACTCTAAAGAAACAGAAAGAGGCCAGGTGTGGTGGCTCACACCTGTAATACCAAACACTTTGGGAGGCCGAGAAGGGAGGATCGCTTGTGCCCAGGAGTTTGGGACCAGCCTGGCAACATAGTAAGGCCCTGTCTCTACAGAAAAAAAAAAAAAAAAAAAAAAGTTTTTTTTAATTAGCTGAGAATAGTGGTGAATGCCTATAGTCCCAGCTATTCAGGAGGCTGAGGGGAGACGATCACTTGAGCCCAAGAGGTCAAAGCTGCAGTGAGCCATGATGACACCACTGCACTCCAGCCTGGGTGACTGAGAAAGAACGTGCCTCAAAAAAAAAAGAGGAACAGAAAGAAGCAATTACTGTGAATGTCAGGGTTGGGGAATACTTCTGGAGAGAAGGGAAGGGCTGGTATTGTGCCCATCTCCAGCCCCTTCTGAAAGTACAGAGTCTAGTGGGGAAGACAGCAGCACAAGTGGAGATTCAGGCCACAGCACCAGGAAGTTCCCTTCCACCTTTCCGCCTCCTTGCCCTTTCCTTTGGGGAACGGGAACATGATTTTCTTTCTTCTTTGCCTTTCTAACTAGATAGAGTTCCTGATGGGAGAATTCATATACAGGATGTATAGCATCAACATCAACAGCCAGCTGGAATTGACGGTTTTGTTGATACCCCAGCCAGGCACATCCCTTATTCCTCTGCTAAGTACACCTGGATGTTGCTGCTGTCCAGAATTCTCAGCCACATGCTTGGTGCCAACTCCCAGAATCTGGAAATCTCCTGACATTGCCCCCCAAAGGAGAGACACTCACTTACAATTCTGCATAGAAATTGTCTCTATGTGTCTTTTTTTTTCTTTTTTTTGAGACAGAGTCACTCTGTTGATCAGACTGTAGTCCAATGGTGTGATCTCAGCTCACTGCAACCTCCACCTCCCAGGCCCAAGCAGTTCTCCTGCCTCAGCCTCCCAAGTAGCTGGAGTTACAGACACCTGCAACCATGCCTGGCTAATTTTGTATTTTTAGTGGAGATGGGGTTTCACCATATTGGTCAGGCTGGTCTTGAACTCCTGGTCTCAAGTGATCCACCCACTTAGGCCTCCTAAAATCCTGGAATTACAGGCATGAGCCACCATGCCCAGCCACTTCTGTGTCACCCCCCCCAGGCCAGCCTCTGCATGTTTGGGCTTGATGTGGCTGTGGCTGTCCAGCTGGCTACCTGTCATTTTTAGTCTCTGTGTCTCCTCGATCCCTCTCAGCTGCCCATAAATTCATTTTCTTTTCTTTCTTTTTTTTTTTTTTTTTTTTTCTTGAGATGAAACTTTGCTCTGTCACCCAGGCTGGAGTGCAATGGCATGATCTCGGCTCATTGCAGCCTCTACCTCCCATGTTCGAGCAATTTTCCTGCCTCAGCGTTCCAAGTAGCTGGGACTACAGACACGTGCCGTCATGCCGGGCTAATTTTTAGTAAGATAGGGTTTCATCATGTTGGTCAGACTGGTCTCAAACTCCTTACCTCAGGTGATCCACCCACCTCGACCTCCCAAAGTGCTGGGATTACAGTCATAAGCCACAGTGCCCGGCCTCGGTTTTTAAACTCAGCCTGAGTGGGCTTCTCTTGCTAGCAGCTAAGAGCTCTGACCCCTACGGCCTCTTCCCACCCAGCAGCAAGTGTTTGGATGTTTCTGGATCTAAAATCCAAGTGCCTAAGCCTACCAGTAGTTGCAAGTGCAGATGGTCACACAATTTTTTGACTTTACAATGGCACAAAAACGATCACATTCAGTAGAAACTGTGCTTCCAGGACTGACACAATCTTTCTGTTTTTCACTGTTACTATACTATTCAATAAATTGCAAGAGGGCCAGGCACAGTGGCTCATGCCCTTAATCCCAGTACTTCAAGAGGCTGAGGTGGGAGAATCGCTGGAACCCAGGAGTTTGAGACCAGCCTGGGAACATAGTGACACCCTGTCTCTATAAAAAAGATAAAAATTAGCCACGTGCACCTGTAGTCCCATCTACTTGGGAGGCCGAGGCACGAGGGATCACTTGAGCCCATGAGATTGAGGCTACGGTGAGCTATAATCATGCCACTGCACCCCAGCCTGGGTAACAGAGCAGGACCTCATCTCTTAAAAAATAAAAAATTTAGGCCAGGCATGGTGGCTTATGCCTGTTATCCCAGCATTTTGGGAGGCTGAGGCAGGTGGATCACGATGAGGTCAGGAGTTCAAGACCAGCATGACCAACACGGTGAAACCCCGTCTCTACTAAAAATACAAAAATTAGCTGGGTGTGGTGGCATGCACCTGTAATCCCAACTCCGGAAGCTGAGGCAGGATAATTGCTTAGAACCTGGGAGGTGAAAGTAACAGTGAGCCGAGATTGCGCCATTGTACTCTAGCCTGGGAGACAGAGAAAGACTCGGTCTCATAATAAATAAATAAGTAAATAGAAATTTAAAAGTAGGTAAGCTCTTGCTTCATGAGGACAGCATTTCTGTTTGGGATGATGAGAAAGTTTAGAAACAGCTGGTGGCGCTGGTTGCACAATATTGTGAATCTACCAAACGCCATTGAATTGTACGCTTAAAGGTGGTACATTTATCCCAGTTTATTATCTATTTCTACAAACATTCACGAAGGCTGGACCTCTGAAATGTCAAAGTCACGATCCAAGGTGGGGAAGGGTGAGTGGGTTTTGTTCTCCTTTTAGTACTTCTTGGTTTGTTCTCAACCGAAATTCGGCGGGGCTAACATCCAATGCTTGGCAGGGTAGGTGTATTACATGCATTTGCGGGCCGGGTATGGTGGCTCACACATGTAATCCCTGCATTTGGGAGGCTGAGGTGGGCAGATTGCCTAAGCTCAGGAGCTCAAGACCAGCCTGGGCAACATGGTGAAACCCTGTCTCTACTAAAAGCACAAAAATTAGCTAGGTGTGGTAGGGTGCTTGTAGTCCCAGCTACCTGGCAGGCTGAGGCAGGAGAATCACTTGAACCCGGGAGGTAGAGGTTGCAGGCAGTGAGCCAAGAGGGTATCACTGCACTACAGCCTGGGCAACAGAACCAGGCTCCACCTCCAAAAATAAAAATAAAAAAATAGGACAGGTATGGTGGCTCACGCCTGTAATCCCAGCACTTTAGGAGACTGATATAGGCAGACTACCTGAGGTCAAAAGTTTGCGACCAGCCTAGCCAACATGGTGAAACCCAATCTCTACTAAAAATACAAAATTTACCCAGTGCTCACGCCTGTAATGCCAGTCACTCGGGAGACTGAGGCAGGAGAATCACTGGAACCTGATAGGCAGAGGTTGCAGTGAGCCAAGATTGCACCACTGCACTCCAGCCAGGATGACAGCATGAGACTCTGTCTCAGAAAACAAATAAATGCATTTTCAGCTTAGTATATTTTTCCTTTTTTTTTTTTTTTTTTCTTCCCAGAAACAGGATCTCTCTGTGTTGCCCAGGCTGGTCTTGAACTCCTGGGATCAAGCAATCTTCCCACATTGACCTCCCAAACTGCTGGGATTACAGATGTGAGCTACTGCACTTGGCTGCTATTAACAATTTATGATAGGTTTATGGGAACACGACCCTGTCATGAGTCAAGGAGCATCTGTAATCATGCTGAAAATGGGAGTGGCTTGTGTGAGGATATGGGGGAGCATCACAAAACACAAGTGGACCAGGGCCTGTAGGGGGACACCACAGGCTGCCTCTGGCTCAAACCCAGGGCTCCCTCCTCTGTGTCTCCTGCTGCAGGACAGACCCCAGGCTCACAGCTCTGCAAATCCATGCTGTCTGAGCTGCAGGACTTCAAATCCACAGCTGGGGGTTACGGGTGATGTTGAAGCAGGAGCAAGGCAGGGGGGACACATCAGGGGTTGCATCTGCAGCCACATTGGCAGAGCAAGTTCGTTTTCTTTTTTCTTTTCTGAGAAGGAGTTTCGCTCTTGTTGCTCAGTCTGGAGTGCAACGGCATGACCTCAGCTTACCGCAACCTCAGTGTCCCATATTCAAGCGATTCTCCTGCATCACCCTCCTGAGTAGCCGGGATTACAGGCATGCACTAGCAGGCCTGGCTAATTTTGTATTTTTAGTAGAGGCGGGGTTTCACCATGTTGGCCAGCTGGTCTCAAACTCCTGGCCTCAAGTGGTCCACCTGCCTCAGCCTCCCAAACTGCTGGAATTACAGGCGTGAGCCACCGCACCTGGCCCTCGTTTCCCTGTCCTGCCTGCTGGCTCTGTACAGCCTCAGCTTCTCTTCCCCCGACCCCTAGGTGATAATGAGCAACCCCCACTCCCTGAGGTTCTAGGCCACCTTCTATGAGAGCGGTTACAAGTTACATGGGA
>NW_022437618.1:0-25777 GCF_009761245.1 Sapajus apella
TGGGGGATGGCACTGACTTTAAGTGCTGCTGCAGTTCCTTGGTGAGCTGGCCCTGGCCATGGGGCAGGAACTGTGGGGTCAGGACTATAGAGGGCTTCACCACCTACAGAATAGGAACAGAAACTCACGATGAGTGCCAATCTATTAGATAATTAAATGTTTAGAAAAGTATCTTGAATGAGTGGAAAAACAAATTGAAGCTTGAGTCTATAGTGGTTGTAAGGTTTATTGCTGAGGTAAAATGAGGAAACTGAGGCAAGTATAAGAAAATGAGAAGCTAATTTATTCAGCTCCCAGGCGAGGTTCTGTGGTCCAGGGAGGGGCCAAAGAAGTCACGCCAGGCTGTTTAGGTCATGGGGTTTTATGGGGAGGGAAGGCGATTGATTGGCTATTGGGGAAACAAAGCAAAGGGAATTTTATTGACTGTCAGGAAGCAGGAAATACCTGGAACTAGTTGCCATTGGTAGGTGGGCAGGACTTTGGGTAAGTGGGCCTTGATTGACTGTTGGGGAAACAAAGTGGAGGCAATCTTATTGGCTATTAAGAATCAGGAAATACCTGGAATTAGTGGTCATGGGTAGGCAGGCGGGACCTTGGGTAAGTAGGCCTTCTGGGGGCATACAGAGCAGACTGCTACTGGGCAGGGTCTAATGAGGCTTCTTTAAAAAATTTTCCCGCAGGGTTTATCAACAGCGGGCTGGGGGTTGAATGCATAATTTAGTGCTGAATATGGTCTTGGGTCTGGCATGCGGAGGCGGGTGCAGGGAAGCCTTGCAGCAAGTCCAGATGACGAGCTTGGATGATGACGTAGTTATCACACGCAGAGAGAGATGGATGTGTCCGTTTAACCGTCTGCGAGGTAGCTGGCCTTATGTTGGTCAAGAGCATGGGGGCCTCAGAAAAGTCCAGAAGCAAGTTCAAATTCCTATACTTTGAATTTCTACTTCATACCATGCAAAATTAATTTACCCCTCTTCACCTCAGTTTTCTTTTGTGTGAAATGGAAACAACTTCATTCCTCATTCAGTTTCTGTCAAGGATTCTAAAACACTCAGCTCATTTAAATGTATCATAATTTCTGTCATAACTAGTGGGATCAGTTTCACTATTATTGGATATACAGTTCTGTGCCTGAAACCTATAAAAGAAAAAATCTTATGTCTCCAAGTGTCAGTGATGTGTCATTGTTATGTTATTAATCATAACTGTATTTAATCACACAAGGCCTTGTACACGGCAGGTGCTCAATACACACCTGTTCAATCAATGCATGTGGGCTCCACTGCCACACTGTTGGGTCCTATTTGTTCTCCAGCACTTATTAGCTGAGTGATCTGGGCAAGATAATTCATGTCTTTATGTCTCCGTGTCCTTCTCTATAAAAGATATATAATAAGAATCCTCAGATCCTTAGGTTGTTGCCAGGGGTAAGTGATTTGGCAAAGAGTAGGGGCTTGTTAAACATTAGCTGTGATGAACTCCTTCCAAATTGTCCTTTGCAGAGCCACAGACAAGGTCATATTGCCACCTGGTGACCCTAGAGTGTAAGTACACATGATCACCAATATGCTCTCTCTCCGCCATAGGTACAAGACTGGGTAGTTACCTCCTAGAGGTTTCTGCTGCATCTGCCTTCTCAGGGCTCATGTAAAGGCTTTTGTATTTTCCTCCTTGCATTCCTGCAGATGGGGTTCAGGTTGCCCAAGACAGCTGGGTGATCCACACAGGGCAGTGACCGCCTGTGCCCGCCCAGTGAGGTAGCTGGAGGACCATTGTTCCTTCCTTCTCAAGCTCTGTAGTGGCTCACGCCTGTAATCCCAGCACTTTGGGAGGCCAAGGCAGGCAGATCACTTGTGGTCAGGATTTCCAGACAAGCCTGACCGACACGGTGAAACCGTGTCTCTACTAAAAATACAAAAATTAGCCAGGCGTGATGGTGCATGCCTGTAATGCCAGCTACTAGGGAGGCCGAGGCATGACAATTGCTTGAACCTGGGAGCCAGAGGTTGCAGTGAGCCAAAATTACGCCACTATACTCCAGCCTGGGTGACAGAGTGAGACACTATCTCAAAAATAAAAATCAATAAACTAAAAATTTCTAGGACTCTAATAAGGAAACTTACGTGTTCAAAAAACTGCTAAGTGAGATGAAGCAAAACAAAAAATCCATAAAATTAAGATAATGTCTTTATAACTATAACATGTAGTTAGAACATTATTGATTTATTACCTTTTACTTTTATTTATTTTTTTTGAGATGGAGTCTCACTCTATCGCCCAGGCTAGAGTACAGTGGTGCGATCTCGACACACTGCAACCTCCACCTCCTGAGTTAAAGCGATTCTCCTGCCTCAGCCTTCCAAGTAGCTGGGACCGCAGGCGTTTACCACCACTCTCAGCTAATTTTTGTATTTTTAGTAGAGATGAGGTTTCATCTCTTTGGCCAGGCTGGTCGAAAGCTCCAGATTTCAGGTGATCCCCACCCCTCCCTCCCCACGCCTGGGACTCCCATAGTGCTGGGATCACAGGCATGAGCCACACTGCGCCCGCCCTTTGCTTGTTTTGTTTTCTAGATTTAAGAAACGCTTTTTCATAAGTTATCTATAATTCACACCGACTTGGTAAAGCACACTTTTGTGAACAGAGGTGGGTGGAAGCTTTTGTTTTTCCTCCCTACTTGATCCCTCCAAAGTTTGGAACCTATTCATAAATATTCTTATTTTCTGTTCAGACGTTCTCATTATCAGCAGGCGATAATCAGAAAGAGTGGTTCTGTCATCAACCGTTGACTGAAGCATCCTATTTAAGAATACTTGGAAAATGCCTGGCCCTGAGTTTGCAGACTCACAGTGAGGGAGGAAATGTCCCACCCTGCAGGCCCGAGAGCCTTAGAGCTTTCCGGGGAGCAATATGACAGGGAGGGTCTTGGCAGCTGCTCGCTGGCAAGAACCAGGGGAGGCAGCCCCGGGGTGACCCTCCTGCTGGTGGGGACCTTCTGCTTCCTGGCGTCTTTCTCCTCCACTCTACCAACTGGTTGGGGGAGTGGCCGGTGCCTAGGGGTGGCTCCATCCCCTCCTCCTGTCGCGAGAAAGGAGAGGCGGTGGCGGCCTGAGGCGAGAGCCCGGCTGGCCCCCGTGGGGAATATGGGGACCTGAGCAGCAGAGGCCTAAGCAGCTTCACTGCTAAGGCACCTCGTGACAAGATGCAGCCAAGTGCAACCCCGACCCTCCATCCCGGGAGGAGGCTGCCAGGAAGCCCCGAGCAGGGCACTGGGCACCAACGAGCGCCACAGCAACCTCCAGGCTGCTACCACACTAGCCTACAGGGCTGTACCTTCTGTCACCACACTGGGGCGGGAACTGTGCTGTCAGCGGGTCATACCGATCTGGGGGGGCCCAGGCTCATAGCAGCTGGAGGACAAACCCATGCCTATTGCCTCTCAGTGATGAGGAGGAGTAGGATGGCATCCTAGAAATGTGCAAGAGCTCAGAGCTCGGCCCGTGCCAGGAAAGGCCAGGAGCAGAAGATGGAGAGATGGAGATGGAGAAGCAGCAGGAGGGAAGGAGCACACAGCCTCTGCTGGCTGAGTTAGAACATGAAGAGGATGACGCAGCAGAAAGAGCGGAAAGGAGAAAGTGCAATGACACAGCGGAGCACAATGCAGAATCCAGGCCCAGGACTCCAGTAAAGGCTGGTTTTCATTCCAGCTCACAGCCCCACCCCTAATCAGAGAGGATCATGGGAGAGGGAGGACCCAAGGAACACTGAAACATGAAGGCCAAGAATCTGAGTCCAGGACTGATTGTGGGAAATGGTGGGAATCAGGAAAGCAGAAAGTGAGGCAGAATGGAGAGTGCGGGGTGGGGGGGCAGTGAGCTGGGTTAGGAAGAATTAGAAATCAGAAGCTTAGGAAGGATCCAGAACCAAACTGTTCCTAAGAAGGTGCGGGAACAACAACAAAAAAAGTGCGAGCTGCGGCCAGGCATGGTGGCTCACACCTGTAATCCCAACAATTTGGGGGGCCAAGGTGGGCAGATCTCCTGAGGTCAGGAGTTGGAGAACAGCCTGGCCAACATGGAGAATCCCTGTCTAGTCTGGCGTGGTGATGTGCGCCTCTAATCCCAGCCACTTAGGAAGCCGAAAGGAGAGAATAGCTTGAACCTGGGAGGCAGAGGTTGCAGTGAGCGTAGATCGCACCACTGCACTCTAGCCTGGGCAACAAGAGGGAAACTTGGTCTCAAAAAAAAATATTTTGATTAATTAATGAAGGAGGAAATGTCTTGGAAACATTCTTACCGTTTGGGCGGTTTTGTTCCTTCTTGTTGTTGCTCTATCTAGGCATATTTTTTTTTTTTCCTTTTATGACAGAGTCTTGCTCTGTCACCCAGGCTGGAGTGCATCAGTGTGATTTCGGCTCACTGCAACCTCCACCTCCTGGGTTCAAGTGATTCTCCTTCCTCAGCCTCCGAAGTAGCTGGGATTATAGGGTCAGGCCATCACGCCCAGCATTGTTTTTGTTGTTGTTGTTGTTGTTGTTTGTTTGTTTTTGTTTTTTTATTTGGAGTCTCACTCTTGCCCAGCCTGGAGTGCAGTGGCACCGTGCTGGCTTGCTGCAACCTCCATCTTCTGGGTTCAAGCAATTCTGTCTCAGCCTCCCGAGTAGCTGAGATTACAGGCTCCCACCACCATGCCCAGCTAATTTCAGATTTTTGGTAGAGACAGGGTTTCAACATGTTGACCAGGCTAGTTTTGAACTTCTGACTTCAGGTGATCTGCCCACCTCAGTCTCCTAAAGTGCTGAGATTACAGGTGTGAGCCACAGAAAATGTTTTATAAATCACAGCTGGTACACACCTCTAGTCCCAGCTACTTCAGAGTCCTAGGCAGGAGGATCACTGGAGCCCAGGAGATCAAGGCTGCAGTGAGCCATGTTCACACCACTGCACTCCACCATGAGTGACAGAGTGAGACCCTGTGTCAAAAAAAACAAAAACCTCAATAGGTCTCCATTGCATATGCAGTCACCTAAGTAGCCAAGATTTAGAGAAATGTCTTTCACAAATGCAGATGTACAAAAAGGACATGTCTTCATTTATTGAGGGAGTTTCAGTGTTTTATATGTACCAGTGCTTACATACGCAGTGAACGTTGTGAGGTTGGGTTTGGTGGCTCATTCCTGTAATCTCAGCACTGTGGGAGGCCGAGGTGGACAGATCACTTAAGTTTAGTAGTTTGAGACCAGCCTAGCCAACGTGGAGAAACCCCATTTGTATTAAATAATCAAAAATTAGCCAGGCATGGTGGCAGGAGCCTGTAATCCCAGCTACTCGGGAGGCTGAGGCAGGAGAATCGCTTGAGCCCAGGAGGTTGCAGTGAGCCTAGATTGTGCCACTACACTTCAGCCTGGGTGACAGAGTGAGACCCCCTCTCGAAAAACAAAGTTAACATTTTGATAATGTACTTTTGGGGAGTCACGTATCTGATGTCCAAGGCAGTGGAGGGAACGGCTGCCCCAGCTCTAGGAGAGACTGGTCTTGCCTTCTGGATTTGTTCTGTCTGGGTCCCTGGCTGATGGATAGTGCCTGCCAACTCGAGGGCAGATCTTCCCTTACTAGTCCACTGAAACTCACACAGTCATCTCCCCAGGAAACACCCTCCCAGATACACCCCAAATCATCTTTTACCTGGTTTCCATGTGTTCTTTCATTCAGTCAACATACACCTACAATTTTTTTTTTTTACATGAAGTGTTGCTTTGCTACCCAGGCTGGAGTGCAGTGGCTGGAACTCAACTCACTGCAGCCTGGACCACCCATGTTCAAGTGATCCTCCTGCCTCAGCCTCCGGAGTAGGTGGGGCTACAGGCAGACACCAGCACACCCAGCTAACTTTTGTATAGATGGGATTTTGCCGTATTGGTCAGACTGGCCTTGAACTTTTGGACTCAAGCAAACTGCCTGCCTTGTCTTCCCAAAGTTCTGGGGTTTCAGGATTTCAGTAGTGAGGAGGTTGCAGTCAGCCGAGATCTCCCCATTGCACTTCAGACTGGGCAACAGGAGCAAATCTTGGTCTCAAAAAGAAAAAAGGAAAGGAAAAGAAAAAGGAAAGGAAAAGAAGAAAATGCTTTCTTCCATCTGACACAAGCCAGAAGAAGAAAATGTCATTTATTTTCCTGGGAGGAGATTCATGCCCAGATTGTCCACCAGTGGAGTCCTGCACCAGTTTTCCCTGACATAGTGTTCTAGGAATCTTCTCTTGCACACTGGCTTTTTCATGTCTATTGGGCTTTTCCTTCTTGGGTCTCTGCCAAACAGGCCTTCTCTCCACATCTGTCTATTATCCTCCTGCTTTATTTATTTACTTGTTTTATTGTTTGAGAAAGTGTCTGATGTAGTCACACAGGCTGGAGTACAGTGTGCAGTCAATTTGAGTCTCAAATTCCTGGGCTCATGCAACCCTCTCATCTCAGCCTCCCAAGTAGGTAGGCATCGCCACACCTGGCTACATTTTCAATTTGTGTGTGTGTGGCAGTCAGGGAGGGGGGCACGGGGTAGAGACAGGGTCTCTCTATGTTGCCCAGGCTGGTCTCTAACTCCTGGGCTTCAGCAATCCTCCCATCTAAGCCTCCCAAAGTGCTGAGATTACAGGTATGGGCCACCACACATGCCCAGCCTCTCCATCTACTTTATTTTTTATTTATTTTGTTTTGAGATGGAGCCTCTCTCTGTTGCCCAGGTTGGAGTGTAGTGGTGCGATCTAGCTAACTGCAACCTCCGTCTCCCGGGTTCAAGCAATTCTCTCCCTCAGCCTCCCGAGTAGCTGGGATTACAGGCACCCACCAGCATGCCTGGATGATTTTTTGTATTTTTAATAGACATGAGGTTTTACCATCTTAGCCAGGCTGGTCTTTAACTCCTGACCTCGTGATCCACCCGCCTCTGCCTCCCAAAGTTACGGGATTACAAGGGTGAGGACACTGCGCCCAGCCTACTTTACTTTACTTCATTTTATTTATTTATTTATGAAACAGAGTTACTCCCCTCCCCGATCCCCCAGGCTGCAGTGCAGTGGTGCGATATTGGGTGCACTGCAGTCTCCACATCCCCATTTCAAGCAATTTTCCTGCCTCAGCCTCCCGAGTAGCTAGGATTACAAGCATGCACCACAACCCCCAGCTAATTTTTCTATTTTTAGTAGAGACAGGGTTTTGCCATGTTGGCCAAGCTGATCTGAAACTCCCGACCTCAAGTGACGCACCCGCCTCGACCTCCAAAAGTGCTAGTGTGATATTGTGCTGGCCTAGAGCCAGAACAGGAGCAAAACTATTTTATAAAATGCAAAACTGTTTTTTAAATAAGTTGAAGTGGCTGCCACATTCTCCTCACAATAACTACTGTCCTTGGCCTCTGTAAATAGAACTGCGAGTTTGTTCTTCAAAACTATGTAAAGCTGCTTACCTTTTCTTATCAGTAACTGCCAGAATTGCTAGCCTTTGCTTACCGGCAATTGCCAGACTAAGCAGCCCAAGCTAGTTCCATCCTGGCTCCTGTGACTTGTAATAAGTAACTAAGGTCTGTGATTTCCACCTTAACCAGATAATGTGTAAACAAATGTTTATCTTGACTTCTGTAAACCACTTAAGTAACAAAGGGAATGACAAAAGTCCCCTGGCCCTTGGGATGTCCGGAGACCCCCACCCTCATCTCTGCCCAGGAGGTAATTTACAGAATCCACTAGCCCTCAGAATGTCTGAAGCCTTTTCATCCCCATCCCCGCCCCTCACCCCCACTCCCAAGGTGGTTTTTCAGGTATAAAAAATCGTGGCACCCTCCTGTTGCCACCACAGGTTGGAGAGACGTGAGTCCTCTGTGGTCGCTGGCATAATAAATGACCCTGCAATCTGGCATACTTTTGTCTTGTGATAACTTTCTATGCTCCGGTCAAATACAACACTAGGATCACAGGCCTGAGCCACCACACCCCACCCCAAACACTTGAGAAGGTTCAGCTGAGACATCTAGTCTGGAGCATTTTTCTTGACCCCACTGCCACCTCTGGGGAAGAGGCTGGCCAGTTTCTGTCTTCTGCCTCACATAGTCTCAGCCTTGGATCAGATTCCAGCCACAGCCCTGGCAAACAGTCCAGGCAGGCTTTGAGCTGATTCATGCTTCCCTCATATCCTGCCCTGCTCCAAAAGAAACCATCAATGAATGGGAGACAGGAAACTGGGTCTAAGTGATTCTTCCATTCATTGCTCAGGCAGACAATTATGATACAATTTCTTTTTGTTTTTTCAAAATATAAAACCTGGGGTCTCCATGTTGCCTAGGATGGTCTTGAACTTCTGGCCTCAAGTGATCCTTGTTACTCAGCCTCTCAAAGTTCTGGGATTACAGGTGTGAGCCACCCCACCTGGCCAATAATACATTTCTAGGTGAGTCCCTGGGAATTCTGAAATCGCCACTGCAAAATTATAAGTGAGACCGTGAAAGAGATTTGACCTAACTGACTCCATCATCATGTTTCTAACCTCCAAGCTGTCCTTGTTTATTCCTGGGCATAGGCCAAACTAAGTTTGGGAAGAACTTAGTTAATGGTTTACAATTTGAAACAAAGATGGTAAGCCCTTTCCTAAAACAAACCACCTTCTTGACTGGGGACTAGACTGCCTTTGTAGAACTAACAAATCAGCCAAAAGATTAGAAACTGTGGTTTCTAATGGGTTCATGTAGCTGGAGGTTACAAGATTCCAACCCTCCCCAAATTGCTCCTGGGGATAACATCACTATTGTAAAACGTAAAATCAGTGCTTGAGATATTTTGCAGACCCTGCACTCAATGGAACAGCTGGCATGACCCAGAGGGATAAGCTGGCACATCCGATTTTGTGGGCCCTGCCCAGGAACTGACTCAACATGAGGACACCCTCCATTCCCTGTGACTTCATCTCCGACCCAACAATCATCATTCCTGACTCGCTGGCCCCCTCCATTCACTAAGTCATCCTTAAAAACGCTAATCCCTGAATCTTCTGCTCTAGGAGACTGACTTGTAATAATCAAACTCCAGGCTGACATGATTGCTCACACCTATAATCCCAGCACTTAGGGAGGCCGAGGAGGGTGGATCACCTGGTATCAGGAGTTCAAGACTACCCTGACCAACATGGAGAAACCCTGTCTCTACTAAAAATCCAAAATTAGCTGGCAGTTGTGGCACAAGCCTGTAATCCAGCTACTCAGGAGACTGAGGCAGGAGAATCACTTGAACCCGGGAGGCAGAGGTTGCAGCAAGCAGAGGTCGTGCCATTTCACTCCAGCCTGGGCAACAAGATTGAAACTCCATCTCAGAAAGAAAATACAAAAATTAGGTGGGCATCGTGGTGCCCACCTGTAATTCCAGCTACTCAGGAGGCTGAGGCAGGAGAATCTCTTGAACCTGGTAGGCAGAGGTTGCATTGAGTAGAGATCATGCCGCTGCACTGCAGCCTGCGTGACAAAGTACAACTTAAATTTAAAACGAACTCCAGTCTCCCACATAACTGGCTCTGCATGAATTACTCCTCCATTGCAAGTCCCATGTCCTGATAAGTCGGCTCTGTCTAGGCAGCAGGCTAAATGAACCTGTTGGGCAGTTACAATCCCTTTGGTTTAGGCCTTGGCTGCCCTTAGTGTGGCCATCTCTGTGGCACACCTCGTTCTTGCTTTTCTCTCTCCTCCTTTACCCTCCCCGTCCCTCAGTCGGCTCCCTGGATCCACTTCCCCGAAGAATCCTCCTGCTCAAACATCCTGACCCCAGGTCCTGCTTTTAAGGGTTGTAGGGGTTACCCAGGCTGAGGCCATGAGGACCCATCTGGTTGCCCACACCCCAGTGCCACTGCCCCAGGCACATCCTCATGTCCCTCAGTGCTTTCACGCCTGTCCCTGCAGCCCACCTTGAGCTCCGTAAGGCAGGAGCTGGGCCTGATTCCCTGCTGTTCCCCCAGCACAGGGCTGGGCCTTGAGGGCATAGTCAGTCCATGCTGGAGACTAGGTGACAAACGAATGAAGGAGTGAATAAACGCTGCATGAATAGCTTTGCCTTTTTCGCACGAGTCAATTTCTTTGTCTGTTTCTACCCTAAGCTCAGTTTTCTCATTTGTGAAAATGGGCACCCCATTCTCCTCCTTAGGCTTCAGTTTCTAGGCAAAAATTTTTGTTGTTGTTTTTTGGTTTTTGGGTACTTTTTTTTTTTTGAGATAGGGCCTTGCTCTGCCACGCAGGCTGGAGTGCAGTGGCACGATATCAGCTCACTCTAGCCTCAAACTCCTGGACTCAAGCAATCCTCCCACCTCAGCTTCTTGGCTACTTTTAAAATATTTTGTAAAGATGGGGTCTCTCTATGTTGCCCAGCTGGTCTTGAACTCCTGGCCTCAAACCATTCTTCTGCCTCAGCCTCTCAAATTGCTGGGATTACAGATCCGACAGTGGCTGGAGTCACTGCACCCAGCTACTCAAGGCAAATATTGAGCCAACATACTTGACCTTCCGGGGTTCCACCCTGGGTAGGGGAGCTCTGAGCACTGGCGTCGGAGGGAGCACAGCTTCTCAGCTGAAATCTGGGATAGACACATTTCCTGATGGGCAGAGCATTCCAAGGCTTCTCACTCACATCTTCTACAACTCCAAGTCTTGGGATGCCTCAAACCCATACTCTACATGGGCCAGCCTTCACTGAGCAGCTAGTGCGGGACCGACAGGCCAGGGCGGGCATGCAAGAGGAAGAAGACCCAGACTTTGCCTCAAGGAGATCACATTCAAGCAGGGACAGAATTACTCCAGAGTGTGGCAGACAAATGGACCAAAGTCTCTGATTTTCTTTTTCGTTCTCTTTTTTTTTTCTTCCTTTTCTTTCTTTCCTTTCTTTCTCTATCCCTTTCTTTCTCTCCCTACCTCTCTCTCTCTCTCTCCATCTCTCTGTCCCTTTCTTTCTTTCTTTCTTTTTTTTTTTTTTTGAGACAGGGTTTCACTCTTGTTGTCCAGGCTGGAGTGCAATGGCCTCAGGTGATCCACACACCTATGCCTCCTAAAGTACTGGGATTATATGTGTGAGCCACCTCCAATTATATCTTGCCACCTCCAATTTTCCCAGAAGGAGGCACAGAAATTTGGTACCCAACAGAAATGAGTTCAAACATCGGTGTCCCTAGTTCTTGGCTCAAGCTTCTCTGGTGCTCAGTGACTTCCTATGAAAGGGAATGAGAGCAGCCTGCGGTGACAAAATCATGCTTCTAGTGTCAGGCAAGGTGACACTCACCTATAACCCCGGCAACTCAGGAGGCTGAAGTGGGAGAATTGCTTGAGGGCCTACCTGGGAAACACAGGAAGACCCTATGTCAAAAAAAAAAAAGAAAAGAAAGCCAGGCATGGTGGCTTACTCCTGTAATCCTAGCAGTTTGGAAGCCCAAGGCAAATGGATGACTGGAGGTCAGGAGTTTGAGACAATTCTGGCCAACATGGTGAAACCCCATGCCTACTAAAAATACAAAAGTTAGCCAGGCATTGTGGTGCATGCCTGTAGTCCCAGCTACTTGTGAGGTTGAGGCAGAAGAATCGCTTAAACCCAGGAGGTAGAGGTTGCAGTAAGCCGAGATCACACCACTGCACTCCAGCCTGGGAGGCTCCACAGAGCAAGGCTCCATCTCCAAAAAAAAAAATGAGGAAGAGACATCAACAAAAATTGGTGATGAATGGGATAGCGGTGGCACTGCCCGGCTAAAATATATATATACATATATACGTGTGTATATATATATATTTATATATTTGTATTTTCAGTAGAAAGTAAGTTTCTTCTCATTGGCTAGGCTGGTCGAGAACTCCTGACCTCTGGTGATCCACCAACATAGGCCTCCCAAAGTACTGAGACTACAGATGTGAGGCACTGCACCCACCCCACCCCCCCCCTATTTTTCTGTTTTTGAAAGGGAGTCTTACTGTGTCTCCCATGCTGGAGTGCAGTGGCAAAATCTCAGCTCACTTCAACCTCCCCCTCCCAGGTTCAAGGGATTCTTTGGCTCAGCCTCTCAAGTTGCTGGGATTACAGGATTGTGCCACCATGCCAGGCTAAGTTTTTTTATTTCTGATATAAATGGGGTTTGGCCGTGTTGACCAGGCTGATCTCAGACTCCTGACCTCAGGTAATCCACCGGCATTGGCCTCCCAAAGTGCTGGAATTACACACGGGAGTCCACCCCACCCTCATCCAAGTAAATTTCTTGATTGCACAGAATATATGGTGATATTGGTGGACTTAAGGACATCCTCTCCAGCATTGAGTGTTGTCAGTGTTTTGGGTGTGCTGCGCTGTTTGTTATTTGTTTTTTTAAGACAGAGTCTCACTCTGTTGCCACGCTGGAGTGCAGTGGTATGATCTTGGCTCACTGCAACCTCCACCTCCCAGGTTCAAGTGATTCTCCTGCCTCAGCCTCCTGAGTAGCTGGGAATACAGGCACAGGCAACCACACCCAGCTAATTTTTTTAAAAAGTATTTTTAGTAGAGATGGGGTTTCACAATGTTGGCCAGGATGGTCTCAATCTCTTGACCTCATGATCCGACTGCCTCGGGCTCCCAGAGTTCTGGGATTACAGGCATTAGCCACTGTGCCTGGCCTGTGCTCTGCCTGTAAACTCTTCTTTTTAAAGTGGGGCAGATTGGAAAGTGTGCCTTGTTTTCATGGCCCACATGAAGTTTGTTTTGAACTGTTTTATGTTCACAGTTTGGGGTTTTTGAGGCAATATTGCTGAGCTGCCCTGTCAACCTGAATTTGAGCCCTTCATCTGCCACTAACCTTGCCATGTGACTATGAGCAAAGTACCTAGCCTCTCTGTTCTTCAGTTTCTTTATCTGTAAAATGCAGATTATGCCCAGCTTATAGCAGTGGTGTGAGGAATAAATGAAGCTATGTGTAGATCACTTTTACATGGTATGTGACACTTCACAGGCACCAAATCATTATTGCTGGGAGGATCAGCACATTCTGGCTTGTCTACACACACACACACACACACACACACACACACACACACACACAGAGAGAGAGAGAGAGAGAGAGAAAGAGAGAGAGAGAGAAAGAGAGAGAGAGAGAGTCCTAATGTCCTTTCCTGTTCTAGGGTCCCATCTGAGACATGGCATTCCATTTCATCATCATTTCTCCTTAGGCACTCTCTCTGGCTGGGTCACTCAATGAGTTTCTTTTGATTACATTGAAATTAAATTTTGGTGCTGACAATGAGATCTCTGTTACATAATTCTTACGTTAAAATTTGGTCACAATGGCTGGGTGTAGTGGCTCATGTCTGTAATCCCAACACTTTGGGAGGTCGAGGTGCACTGATCACTGGAGGCCAGGAGTTTGAGACCAGACTGGGAAACATAGTGAGACCCCTGCCTCTACTAAAAATAGAAAAAGTTTGCCAGGCATGGTGGCACACACCTTTAATACCAGCTACTCTGGATGCTGAGGCATGAGAATTTCTGGAACCCAGGAGTGGGAGGTTTCAGTGGGTTGAGATTGCGCGACCATACCACAGCCTGGACGATGAAGCCAGATTCTATCTCAAAAAAAAAAAAAAAGTCAAACCTTATTCACAAAATTTTTATAGGGCACCCGGTAGTAGCCCCAGAGCTGGATGTGTAGTAGACTCCCGAGATCTTAACCTGAAGTCTGCCCTACTGTGGCGAAACCTGCTTGTATGCCAGAAATCAGACCCAAGCTGCCGAAAACCACCTGTATCATATCCTGCCCTGCTTGTCCTCCTGCAACTTCTGATAAATAATGTCCACTGAAAAACGCTGGTTGGGCTGACATGGTGGCCTGAGCGATAACACATCTCAGGAATGTGCAAGGGGGGTTGAGTAGGAAAAGGAGGCCACCGTGTTTTTTCTGACAGTTGCCTCAAAACTGCTGGTAGCTTGGTGCTGGAAAGGTGTCACCCCAGCATGTTAGCTGAGCTGTGTGGTTTCTCTGAATGTTAATAACTTTCAGTGTTTCAGCTTGTGTTTCCTCCTTGATATTACCAAATGAAAACATATGTCAGAGGTTTTGGGTTTCTGGTGCCAAATCCAAGCTGGTTTATCAGCAAACACCCCCTGCCAGACAATGGAGTCTGTGTGCTGGGGCAGAGTCGCATCCCCTTCGACACTCTCTCTTTTCTAAGAACTGAAAATAAGCTGCAGAGGCTGTGACTTCACTTTTCTTGGAACTGTTTTACATTACCCCAAAAAATGCAGAAAACCCTCATTTAGCAGCTTTTGGATTGCTGAGTTCTCTAATTCTTTCTGTTGCATATTCTTGTAATGTTCAATCTTGACTGACAGATTCTTCTGCATCAGGCGAAGCGGAAGGGGGAAGGAATGATCGGGGGAAGGAATGATTGTGTGAAGGAACTGGGTGTTTTTTCACTTGGCCTGTTTGTGGTTTAATGGTTGATGAGAAAAAGCGCCTGGAAGAGACACTGTGTAGAATGCCTTCCAATTACAAGGGTCACAACACTGTAATCTGTTGGCCAGCAATTGGCTAGGGCTGGTGTAGATGAACATCAGGCTACAGCCCAAATTGACAGAGCAGCTACAAGGACAAGGGGAAAAATGCATTTTCAGTCATAATAACCTACATTTAGTAGATACTTCAGAGCTCGTGCAAAAGGACATCTTCAAGGGGCCTCTGCCTCCTTGCGATAAGGGAGATAGTGATGTCAGCCAAACCTGGGGTCTGGTCCTGGTCCTGCCAGTTCCTGACTGACTTTGGCCTTGAAAGTCAGTCTGTGAAGTGGAGACCATTCTTCCTTTGAAGGGTGGTACCTGGTAGGTTCTTGGGAACTGAATTAGGTTTCCCTTCCTGAGAGCGGGTGTCTGTAGACAGGCACATACGCTGTTCTGAAATCATCTGTTTCTATCTCTATCTCTGTTGGAGGTGCTTCCTGTGATGTATGATTGTGTCTTACTTATCTCAGTATCCCTGACCAGCATGGGGTCTTACGTAACATACATGGGCAGTCAGTCAATGTTAGGATTGGCTGGGTTTTAAGCTGGAAGGCAGTGGAAATATACAAGCAAAGGCACAGTGTCTTAAACTTACACTTTTGGCCTGCAGCAGTAGTCAAATGAAAGGAGCCACCTGCTTAGGATGGCCTTTTGAATTGGGTCCCCTGTATAGTTTATAGTGAACCTGAGGGTGATGGCTAGACTGTTGGGGAGTACTCTTTAAGTACAGAGGGAAGACTTGGTAAATACATAAAAGCGTGGAGGAAAAGGAGCTAGACAGCCGAATCCAAAAAATGATTCATGTGGTTTGGGCAGAGCCTGAAATGAGAGGCCTTTGAGATTGACTCTTGATAAAGAATGCAGCTGGGCTCAGTGGCTCACACCTGTAACCCCAGCATTTTAGGAGGCTAAGGCGGGCAGATCACCTGGGGTCAGGAGTTCAAGACCAGCCTGGACAACAGGGCGAAACTGTGTCTCTACTAAAAATGCAAAAATTAGTCAGACGTGGCTGGGTGGTGGGGTGGAGGTGCCTGTAATATCAGCTACCTGGGAGGCTGACACAGAAGAATTGCTTGAACCCAGGAGGCAGAGTTTGCAATGAGCTAAGACTGTGACACTGCACTCCAGCCTGTGCGACAGAGCAAGGCTCTGTCTCAAAAAAAAAACAAAACAAAAAGAATGGAAGTTCAACAAAGAACTAAGTGCCAGGGACTGTGCTAGAAGCTGTCTCATGAGTTGCTTCATTTTACTGTCCCAGTACCCCTGGGAGGTCTGTTTCCCCTGTCCTCTGTCACAGCTGTGAAAACTGCAGCCATGGAGATGACGTCCTTTGTCCAGGGGCTCTGTTCAGCCACAGAGGCAGGTTATGAACCAGTAGGTGCCCCTCATAATTAAGGACACTGTTGTTGTGGGTGGCCAGGACCAGTCCCTTCCCCATGGCAGCTCTTCCTCAGGGCAGCTTTGGGAGCTGAAGGTCTCTGCACAGGCACTGGCACCCTCGGCTGGTCTGTGCTCGGGAAATGCGATGACAACCACTCACCAGATAATAAAGGCACAGAATGAAGCAAAGGAACAAAATGGGGCCATGAGAAGCTTCACTCCTGTTTACCCAGGAGACCTGCCCATTATGGCCAGGCCGAGGTGGGGGTGGTGGGCTGCTGGATTTGGGAACCAGATGGGTTCTGAAGGGCTTGCAGTGGGGTAGGCCCCACTGTTCATTCGTTGGATGACCTTGGGTGGTTTATTTCACTGCTCTTACTTCTGATATCCATAGAAACGGGATGGCATGGGGTCAGAGAGGTTAAATAATTCACCCACATGGCTGCTAGCTGGAATCCAGTGCTTAAAAGTTCACTTTAGTGGCTCACACCTATAATCGCAGCACTTAGGGAGGCTGAGGCGGGTGGATCAGCTGAGGTCAGGAGTTCAAAACCAGCCTGCCTAACTTGGTGAAACCACATTTCTACTAAAAATACAAAAAATCTGAGCATGGCGGCACGTGCTACTCGAGAGACTGACAGGAGAACTGCTTTAACCTGGGAGGCAGAGGTTGCAGTGAGCCAAGACCGCACCATTGCACTACAGCTCGGGCAACAAGAGCAAACCTCTGTCTCGAAAACAAAAAGAAAACACAAAAGTTCACTTTATTGGCCTTACTGTGGCCAAACACCTGCTGGGTTCCAGGCTCTGGGGATACACTAGGTGAACGAGACACATGGTTGCTCCCTGTGTGGCGTCTTCTCATCGTTCCTGTTTAAGTCCGAGAAAGTCCTGTGCTTTTAAGAACATGTGTGGATAGATTGGGCTCACCTCGGTATCCAGGCCAATGTCTCCATCTCAAACCCCTTGCTAATCCCACCTGCAAAATCCCTTTTGCTACATAAGGCGACGTATTCAGAGGTTCTTGGGATTAGGGCATGGATATCGTTGTGTGGGGATTGTCAGTCTGCCTACCTAGTCAGCCCTCTAGACCCTGAAGATGTGTGTTCATCCTAAACACAAAATATATCCACCCTGCCCCAAGGCCTCATCCCATTATAACATCAACTCCGGAGTCCAAAACCTGCTCTAAATCTCGTTACCTAAAACCTCAATCTGGCATGGGGGAGGCTCTGGGGATGACCCACCCTGAGCAGTTCCTCTCCGTCTGTGAACCTGGAACTCACTAAACCAGTTACCTGGCCCTAAAGTGTAGTGAGCCACCACCCAGAGGGGTACAATCTAGTTCTGTCCCTGATCCAAGGGACCTGATATGTGATATGGGCAAGAAAGATAAGAAAGAAACAAAGAGGCTGCACACCCAGCAATACCAGACCACTAAGCCTCCTTTCCTCCTGGTCACACAGGACAGGGAAAGGAGTTTATCTGAAGGGTCTGTGGGCACCTAATTCCATGTCCTGTGAGCTTGGGGGAAGGCTGAGCTAGACACTTTCTTCCATGGGTACTGCTCATTTTAGAAAATGAGTTAGGTTGGGCGTGGGGGCTCCCATCTGTCATCCCAGCACTTTGGGTGGCCAAGGCGGGCAGATCTCCTGAAGCCAGGAGTTCATGACTAGCCTGCCCAACATGGCAAAACCGTGTCTCTACTAAAAATACAAAAATTAGCTAGGTGTGGTGGTACACACCTGTGGTCCCAGCTACTCAGGAGGCTGAAGCAGGAGAATCGCTTGAGCCCAGGAGGCAGAGGTTGCAGTGAGCCAAAATCGTGACCCTGCACTCCAGCTTAGGCCACAGAGTGAGACTCTGTTTCAAAAAAAAAGAGAGTCAGAGTCAGGGTCTGCCCTGGGGTCTTCCATCACACGGCTGTGAATTACTTGCAGGTGAAAATTCTCCCAGAGCACAGCTAAACCTGGTTGTCCTGCATGTAGGACTCTGGCAGATAGCTAATTATCAGCTACACCTGGGCTGTTTTTACCTGGTTCCCTACCCATACCTTCAATTAGGATCCCAGTGCTGGGAGCTCAAGAAAATCTAAGCTTTTAGAAAGCTCTCCGGTGAGTCTCATTATCAATGAGGTTTGGCAGGCACGGGTCTACAGCTTTCTGCCCCAGAGACACCTGGGGCACAGGAGGGGTCAGAGTTGCCCGTGATGCTGGTTGTGAACTGGCAAAGGCTCCCTCGAGTGGATACCCTGGAGCCCAGGGTACCAGTAACAAGGGGTCCCCGCCTGCCCCAGGCTTCTGAGGAGGAGAAGAAAGGGAGGCTAGAAAAGCCCATGTGGAGTAATAGAGCTGCTCTACCTCCTGGACGTCCAGGGCCATCCTTGATACTGGGCCATTGCAAGGTAATGATATCAAGTTCCCTTTTTAAAAAGCCCTGTGACTGGACTCTCAGCACTTTGGGAGGCCAAAGCAGGCAGATCACTTGAGGTCAGGTGTTCAAGACCAGCCTGGCCAACATGGTGAAACCCTGTCTCTACTAAAAATATAAAAATTAGCCAGATGTGGTGGTGTGTGCCTATAATCCCAGCAACTCAGGAGGCTGAGGCAAGAGAGTCGCTTGAACCCAGAAGTCATAGGTTGCAGGAGCTGAGATCACTCCTTTGCGCTCCAGCCTGGGTGTCGGAGCGAGATTCCATCTCACAAAAAAAAAAAAAAGTGAGCCCTTTTACTGAAAACTATGAAGTAAACAATAGTACATTGGTACCTGAGTGACTGATGTGTGGGTACTTGCTTTTTCTTGATGTTCTAGAGTAGAGCTGAACTGTCTAATGTGATTGTCAGCGGTCTCAGAGATCTATGGAGTACTTGGAATGTGCTGGTGTGACAGGCAGAGTCGCCAAACTCAGTAAATAAAAGTTTAGGATGACTCCTCCAACAGTGTGGGCTGTGCACAGTGACTTCCTTCCAGAATGGAAGGGGGATAAAAGAGTAACTTTACAGTGGCAAAAGTTGACAGACCGCCCCAGCCAGCCAGCCAGCCAAGTTATACACCACGTTAACAGCACACCTGGGTAAGACATCTGAGGCCCTGGTGGGCCAGGACTTAGGAGCTTCAAATTCCACAGCCACTCCTCTCCTCACTGCCCTCACATGGCGAGAGTAGTGGCAGTGCCCTAAGGGGCCTTTAGGAGCCTGATGGGACCACAGGAAGTCTCTTGGAAGCCTGGAGAAGCATATGAGGACTTGGCGTTTTCCATAGGTATGACAGACGGGGTTGGTGTTTGAGACCTCTGGTCAGAGCTGGTAATGCTGCCTAATGAATTGCCACAAACTTAGGAGCTTAACAAAATGTATTGGCCGGGTGCGGTGGCTCACACCTGTAATCCCAGCACTTTGGGAGGTCAAGGCAGGCAGACCACCTAAGGTCGGGAGTTCGAGATCAGCCTGATCAACATGGAGAAATCCTGCCTCTACTAAAAATACAAAAAATTAGCCAGGCATGGTTGTGCATGCCTGTAATCCCAGCAACTTAGGAGGCTGAGGAAGGAGAATTGCTTAACTTAGGAGGCTGAGGAAGGAGAATTGCTTGAACTTAGGAGGCAGAGGTTGCAGTGAGCCAATATCGCACCACTGCCCTTCAGCCTGGGTGACAAAGCAAGACTCCATAGCAAAAAAAAAAAAAAAAAAAAAAAAAAACAACGTTAATTTCCTCCCATGTGTGGATGCACTTGCTGTAATATTTATTCCTGCTATTATGAGTCACCTGCTCCCAGGGCTGCCCTGCTCATTTCGAGATCTCTTCTGTCTTCTTAAGTGTGAGATAGTGTTTTTTCTGCCTTTACCTTATTTTTCACCTCTCTGGCTGGTGTCACGGCCCTTTAAGGAGAGTGAGCACATTGGCTCTGGGATCTTGGTATCCCGTTTAGCAGCAGGCCAGGACTTGGCATGAGAAATAAATGTCAGTGGGAAAATATATGTATATGTGTGTATATATATATTTGTTGTTGTTGTCGTTGTTGTTGTTGCTCTGTTGCCAGGCTGGAGTGCAATGACACAATCTCTGCTTACACTGCAACTTCTGCCCTCCAGGTTCAAGCCATTCTCCTGCCTCAGCTTTCCAAGTAGCTGGGACTACAGGCATGCACCACCACGCCCAGCTAATTTTTATATTTTTTTAGTAGAGATGGGGTTTCACTATGTTGGGCAGAATGGTATTGATCTCTTGAACTTGTGATCTGCCTGCCTTGGCCTCTCAAAGTGCTGGGATTACAGGCACGAGCCACTGTGCCCAGCCGGGAAAAGTCTTTTTAAAGATGCACATATATAGTAAAATGCATATCCCAACACAAATATTGCACCTGTTGATGTATGTCTTAAAAAGCTTGAGTTAGGGAAGTTTGGTAGGTGGAAGTTACTCTCCATCTCCTTTCTCATAGCATGGTGCATGGAAGAGAAGATTTTGGCTTTAGCATTTCACTGTGAGCTTCCTGTTTGTTCCATGGTCATGGGCCTTTAGTACCAAATTTACTTGAAAAACTTGTGAAATTATTTATGCACAAAGAAAGAATGAGGAATCTTGGGTAATGAGAAAGCAACCAGCCAGGTCTGCAAAAACTCCAACATGGATGGTTTATAACTAACTGGAAAAACATGTCTCATCTCAGTTGACTTAATCCTTTTTGCAGTGCTGGGGGCCTTAAGTGTTCCAGAAGGTTTAAGGAGTATAATCAGCTTCCAAGGTGGTCAGCACAGTGACAAAAATGGACAAAGGGCTCTGCCTGCCTCTGAGTGTCCTTCAGTCATGGCCAGCTCTGTCTGGGGGAGCAAAGACCCTGTCTGTCTTCAGCCTTCCTGGCTATGGCAGGGGTATGGGGTTGGGAGAGCTGAGCGTGGGCACTTGTTCTGGCTGGAAACTTAGCCTTTGAAACAAGGCTCCAGAGGCAGAGTTTGAGACCCAAACAGGAGAAGGAGACGGCCAATGTTGATGCTCTCAGAACGGAGGGTCCTGAACTGTCTGATTATAAGTGCAGTGTTGGGTCCTTACATACTTTTACAAAGTTATTTTCAGAGACACAGAAGTCAGTGAACCCACTTTCTCTTTCTCATTGGAGTTCTCTGGAAAACAGTGTTCCCAGGGACAGATGATCTGACGGGGCCATGGCCCCACCAGCGTCCTTAAGAGGGAAAGCTCTGTCAGCAGAGGGAACCTCAGCCCTGGCTGATCACACAGGCTACACTAGGCCAGGATATGTGGACACCAACAGCCTACCCTAAGGCTCCAAAGTCAGAGAGTCCCAGTCAGTCCTGGTCCTGGCTGTGCCAGCCTGGCTTAGTCCCTGGCTTCATCTCTTGGGGGGCTGATGTGATGTTGTTTGTGACATGGAGCAAATGGCATTGCTCCTACCCCCACCAGGGTGGCGTCAGCATGAAATTCAACATGGGAAATGGCCTCCCCCAACCCCCATGGACCAAGTGGTGATGCTATTAGAGTTATATGGGTTTGCGGTTTCCCCTTACTGTTTCCACTTCCTTCCTGAAACTCTGTAAGAGGCTTCATGGGAAAGGAAGTGTCTTTCAGATGCCTGAGTGCAGCTGGGAATAGCTGTTCCCAGTTAGCCAGGCTGGTTGGAGCCCAGGGTGAGTTGACTGGGTTGTGGGTTTGAACAGCCAGAGCCACTGAGGCACAGCTGGCCCGCTGCCAAGTGCTGCCAACCATCCTGCCAACGCTACCATTGCTCATGCCTGAGAGATGTTCCAGCATTGACTGAAAGGGTTGCTGGGTCTTGTCCTGCTCAGGACAGGGCACTGAAGAGTGATCTATTGTCATACTCTAAGGACAGATCTGGGTTCTGTGCCTCCTAGGGACCCCGAACACGGAATGCCCATGGCAGGACCCCAGCCCATGGGCACAGACCCTCTTGTTAGCATTAATTATGCACTTATGTGAAATGCACCCACCCTTGAAGAGAGGGACAGCCAGTGATTGAAACAGTTGAGGGCAGGTCACCAGGCTATTCCAGGCTCCATTAGGAAATGGCTCTGAGAGGGTTACTTTAGAGCAAGGGAAATGTGTCCCTGTTGGAGGGGCTCTATGCCTGGCCAGCCCCTTTAAATCCTGGCCTACTCCAGCCACCCAATAATCTTCATTAAGTGTCTCTGCAGTAGGAACTGCTGCTTAATTTGCAGGGATCAACACAAAATGAAAAATCGATAATTTTCAGAAATTAAGATTCAAGTGGGCTGAGTGCAGTGGCTCACACCTGTAATCCCAGCACTTTGAGAAGCCGATGCAGGTGGATCACGAGGTCAGGAGTTAGAGACCAGCCTGGCCAACATGGTGAAACCTGGTCTGTACTAAAATACAAAACTTAGCTGGGCATGGTGGTGGGTTCCTGTAATCCCAGCTAGTTAGGTGGCTGAGGCAGGAGAATCACTTGAACCCAGGATGTGGAGATTGCTGTAAGCCAAGATCACGCCATTGCACTCCAGCCTGGGCAACAGTGCAAGACTATAAGTCTAAGAAAAAAGAAAAAAAAAATGATTCAAGCAGCAGAGCATTCAAGCAAGTGTTATGGACCCTTCTGAGCACAGGGCCCTGGCTGCGTAGTTTGTACACCGGCCCAGGTCTGGAGACAGTGCAAGGCAGGCAGCTGGCCTGCACCATGTGGGTGAACTGAGTCACCCCCTACCCTTTGCGGGGGTTGATGGGGATCTTTTCTAGGCTGTTGGCCTGGGCAGGGCTGATGACCTGAGCGGGGCTTGTCCTGGTCTGGGCTGAATAGGATACACTGGGACTAGTTGAAGGGAGGGGGATTGGAGCGCTGTGCTCCAGGGAGCAACATCTCTGTACAACAGGAAGTCCCTGAGCTTGGACACATGACTTAATCATCTGTCACAAGGTTCAGAGCAAAACCCAGAAGGTCAGGCAATGATGCATTGAAAATGTCATTACCCAAGTTGACATTTTCCAGTATCATTAAAAAATGTTTTATAGATACAAGGTGTCGCCGTGTCGGCCAGGATGGTCTCGAACTCTTAGTCTCAAGTGATCCTCCTGCCTTGGCCTCCCAAGGTGTTGGGATTACACTCATGAGCCACTGCCCCTGGCCTCCAACACTGTTTTGAAATTTTTGATATATCTGTGATTTTTGGATCATACCTGTTTTCTTACTTCCATTAGAGAAAATTGACCTGGCCAGGCGACGTGGCTCACGCCTGTAATCCCAACACTTTGGGAGATCAAGGTGGGCAGATCACATGGCATTTCTCCTGTGAGGGTTTGAGACCAGTTTGGAGAAGATGGTGAAACCCCACCTGTACTAAAAACACAAAAATTAGTCATGCATAGTGATGGGTGCCTGTAATACCAGCTACTCAGGGGGCTGAAGCAGGAGAATCTCTTGAACCCCAGAGGTGGAGATTGCAGTGAGCTGAGATTGTGCCACAGCACTCCCGCCTGGGCCACAGAACAAGAGTCTGTCTCAAAAAAAGAGAAAAAGAAACCCTTCAAAAGAAGATTTTTGTCACTGCCAGGTGACCTTACTAATTACTAACCATGGACGTACAAGGACAAATGAAATGAGGGCAAAAGAATTTATGCCTTGTTTTCTTTGTCTTTGACCTTCAGCCCCATGCATTCCTGCAAATGCTTTGCCCACAGCAAACATTTGAAGACCTTGACTTTTCTAAGTGAGATTTCCAAGTGAATTTATGTTATCTTGAAAGACAATCCCTTTACTGGAGAGCAGTTGGTATTTGAAGAGAATGAGATCAAGTTGCTAAGGACACCCTTGTTTGCAATTTGTGGTTTATATAAATTATTGGTGAATAAGAAAAATAAGTTTATTCTTTATTCCAGATGGGAAACCAGAAGGGAAGTGTGTTACAGGGTAAAGTGAGTCATGGGGCGTGGGAGGCTCAAATGAAACAGGGCTCTGGGAGTCCTCTCTTTCTTGACTTGGGACTTCTAATTTACCTACCAGGCCTCAAATTAAAAGACAAACAAAGGCTTCTAATTTGGTTAGGTGGGAACAGATAAAAGTTCCTCTTGGTGGATGGATAGGGGAGGGTGGGAGGAAGTTTGTAGAAACTGAAAGAGGATGTTTTTTGGGGAGAGAGGAAGAAATCTCTTGTTTAATTACAAAACCAAAATATCATTTGCAGTGCCTTCCTTCTCCCACCGGTAGTTTAAGAAATGTAATTCACATATCACAAAATGCAGCAATTTAAAGTGTACCATTCTCTGGTATTTCTTTGTTTGTTTTTGAGATGGCGTCTCACTCTGTCACCCAGGCTGGCGTATATGGCGTAATCTCAGTTCACTGCAATCTGTGCCTCCCAGATTCAAGCCATTCTCCCATGTCAGGCTCTCGAGTAGCTGGGGTTAAAGGCACCTGCCATCGTGCCTGGCTAATTTTTGTATTTTTAGTAAAGACAGGGTTTCACCATGTTGGCCAGGCTGGTCTTGACCTCCTGACCTCGGGTGATCTGCCCACCTCAGCCTCCCAAAGTGCTGGGATTACAGGTCTGAGCCACTGCACCAACCTCATATTCTCAGTTTTTAATAGTTCCATCAAAGAAGTAGGAAGCCCACATATTACTTGTCTATTTATCTAATGTTAATAGAGCTTTCTTATAACTTATGTTTACATAGATATCTTTTTTCATCTTGTTGTTTTCGTCTTAGCTGTGTTTTTGTATTTAAAAGGTGCCTCTTCTACACATTATATAGGTGGGTCATGTTTTTTTGTGTTTCTTAAAATTCAATCTCACTATCTCATTTTCACTTGGAGTGTTAAGTTCACTTACAGTTTAATGGAGTTTCTAACTTATGCCATTCGTGTGTGTGTGTGTGTGTGTTTCTTTTTGAGACAGTCTTGCTCTCTCATGCAGGCTGGAGCAAAATGATGTGATCTTGGCTAGCTGCAGTCTCTGCCTCCCAGATTCAAGCGATTCTCCTGCCTCGGTCTCCTGAGTAGCTGGAATTACAGGTGTGTGCCACTGTGCCTGGCTAATTTTTTTTTTTTTTTTTTTTGTATTTTCGATAGTGAGCCAGCATGCCTGGCCTATTTCTCTTTTGTTTTTTTTTCTTCCTTTTCTGCCTCCTTTAGGATAAATGGAGTAATTCTTCACATATCCTTTCATCTCTACTGACTTTTTGGCTGTATCTTTTTGCTCTATGTGTGATATTGTGCTGGCCTAGAGCCAGAACCGGAGCAAAACTATTTTATAAAATACAAAACTGTTTTTAGATAAGTTGAAATGGCTGCCCCATTCTCCTCACAATAACTACTGTCCTTGGCCTCTAGTTTGTTCTTCAAAACTATGTAAACTTGCTTACCTTTTCTTATCAGTAACTGCCAGAATTGCTAGCCTTTGCTTACCGGCAATTGCCAGACTAAGCAGCCCAAGCTAGTTCCATCCTGGCACCTGTGGCTTGTAATAAGTAACTAAGGTCTGTGATTTCCACCTTAACCAGATAATGTGTAAACAAATGTTTATCTTGACTTCTGTAAACCACTTAAGTAACAAACGGAATGACAAAAGTCCCCATCCCTTGGAATGTCTGGAGACCCCCACCCTCATCTCTGCCCAGGAGGTAATTTACAGAATCCACTAGCCCTCGGAATGTCTGAAGCCTTTTCATCCCTATCCCCGCCCATCACCCCCACTCCCAAGGTGGTTTTTCGGGTATAAAAAATCGTGGCACCCTCCTGTTGCCACCACAGGTTGGAGAGACGTGAGTCCTCTGTGGTCGCTGGCATAATAAATGACCCTGCAATCTGGCATACTTTTGTCTTGTGATAACTTTCTACACTCGGTCAAATACAACATATGTTTTTAGGTATATGTCCTATTTTTTTTTTTTTTTT